>NC_030851.1:115442-386857 GCF_000208745.1 Theobroma cacao | reverse complement strand
GTGAGATTGTAGTAAAGAAAATAGCTACAGATGAAAATCCGGCAGATATGCTAACTAAGTCAGTTTCTGGGATAAAGTTCAAGCATTGCTTGGACTTGATCGGTGTTCGTAGTGCTTGAGGCCCATTGGGGCAGTGGCGGTGTCGACAGAGATTGGTTCGTAAGGTGGAGCTTGGTGAATTCAAGCCTAAGGTGGAGATTTGTTAGGATAGTCTTGAATTGTGATTTAATTAGGATTGTTTAATTCTAATTAAATTAGTATACCTTATAAAATACTCTTTAAATCTAGTTTGACTAGAATAACAATTCCTAATTCTATTAGGATAAGATTCCTAATTATATTAGGATAAGGTTATTGTATTTGACACTATAAAGGACCCTATGGGTTAAAGAATAATAATCACCTAGAGTTAGAGAGAGTGATTTGGGTGTACGTGAGATAAGGGTTATGAGTTTGAGATTGTTCTTGTAATCTCCTGATTTTTCTTCTTAGTGGATTTTTCTCTATTGCTGTGCCCGTGGACGTAGGTCATCAAAAGACCGAACCACGTAAATTCTTGTGTTCTTGTGGGTGTGCTTGATTTCTTTTTTTCTTTATTCTATTGATTTGGTTAGATCTTGGGCAATTCTTTAGAGATAATTTCGTAATTTTCCAACAACACCAAAGATTATAAACCATAGAAGATGCTTACTCTTCACTCACTGCCACTCTGGATGTGCAAAAATATAGCAAATACTGCAGATGGGAACTAGTAGCAAAACTAGACTTTGTTTTAGTTATGAAATTCAGATGCATCAAGCGGCTGCTAACTCTGGATATACTACCATTTTTACATTAAAATTGGAAATCCCTTTTTGAAACGGAAATGAGAAAGCACCATATAGTAGATCCAAAGTCATTCTCATGCGAATGAAATATTCTTTTTAATTTTTTATATACGGGTGATTGCAAGACCTAGCGTTTACTTCTGACTTGTTTTCAACGTTGTAAAGTGAATGTCTTAGAAGACATATATATATATATATATATATATATATATGATAATTAATGTGGTTAATTTTTTTTCTTATTTATACATTAATATTGGACACCTACGGGCTTCCAACTCTCTTATTGGTAATTGTTACTTTAATACTTTTGGGTGCACCGAAACTCTGAAAGAAGAAAAGTGCATCATTATAAGTCGAACCCCTCTCGGCCCTACGAGATTACTTTCCACATGACCTTTAACTAGAGAAGAACAGAAAGGCTTCAGGACCAAAAAAAGAAAGAGAGAAAAAGCAAAGTTCCTTGGTAGTATTTCCTTTAAAACACTTTCATCTCCCTTTGGAAAAGAAAAGTAAGGCTTTAGTCCAAATCATGACCACTTTGATAACTGACGTCAAAGATTCTCTGGATCCTCCTTCGCAAGGAAGCAGCAAACAAATTAAATTACAGATTAGACAGGCAACGGATTTGTACATTGTCTAATCTAATATAAAGTAAAAATCTTAATTACAAATCTAATTTAAAGAAAGTTGGTGCCCGTGAGGTTCCCTTGTGAACCCGTGTAGGCGCACCAAGAAAGGTAAGAATGTTATATTGTTTACTCAGCATATTTCTGGGAGTATTTAGTAGAAAGATGATTTTTTTTTTTTTTTTGGAATGTGGCAGCCGGGAGGTTAAGGAAGATGTCGAGGAAATACTAAATTGGGCATCTTGAAGGTAAAAGGATTCTAACTTAGAAGTTATGAAATTTGAACTTTAAATTATCTTTTATTAATGGTCGAAATCCCATGTTGGGGCACCTGCGGCCAACTCTTGCAAACTGCACGTATTTGGATTCAATCTGACCTTTCCCGATTATGCAAACAACGATATCATTGGGAAGATCAGACCAATCTCTGTCTGCCTCTACTCAAAAACAAAGTCCTTCCTCTACTCCAACATAACCTAGTCAATCCTCCGATCAGTGTGACTTTAGAGGGGATGTTCTACTCAAAGACAACGTCCTCCCTCTACTCCAACATAATCTAGTCAATCCAATCACTAGAGGGTTTTAATCCTTAGGCCCAACATTGCCCACTTTTTAGTCAATGGACTCTCAATTACTGGGCTCAAGGCTTAATAATATACCTAGCTTAGTGTGGTTATTTTGCAGTTACAGTTTGCGCGCTTGGAGAATGAACCTTTTTAATTAATCGGAAGTCTAACTTCACTGTGATACATTACGAAATTGATGTTGTTATGATCAATCACTGTCTGTATAACTGAATTAGCTGACTGCAAAACTTTGTCAGTGAAACTGAATTCTAGCTTCCATGTTGCTTGCAGCGATAAGTGACTGCTCTCTCACTCTTCCTGTCCTACTTACCGGCATAGGCTCAAGTCCAATGTTTCTATGCCCTCCCTAGATCAAATTGTTACAGCTTTGTAGAGCTGTTTCTCGCTGGAATGGAGAACTGTTTCTAAAGTAGCGGACTGTCTTCCTTCTTCTTGTTAGTTACTTCTCTGTGAGTTGCTGTAAGGATCTATGGAGCTTATGATGTGAAGATTCGCGACACTTTCTTCTATCTAGTTGTGTAATGCCATTGTTGTACGGACTCTTGCGTCCATACAAAAGAAAAACTCATCTTGATGCAGATACTCACCTTAATCTCAATCTATCTTGATCTTGTATCTCTCGTAATTTTTGAAATGCAAGAAACACTGGGTGCCAATATATTGATTTCTATATGATACAAAAAATGCGAGTTTTAAAATAGTCAAGCAAGCAAGGCAGGGGTGATGCGCTCGCGAGGGAAAGTTGGAAGATCGCGCGACATCGAACAAAAGGAACAAAAAATTGCACAAGCCCGACCGATCTTTACCCACTTATGTCCTCTTCTGCCTAAATACCTTTTATATATAAAGGAATTCATTAACCAATAACTTTAGGCAATGCTGATTTATAACGGTTCTTTTATCAGATCCTTTGACCTTAAACAGGCATGGTAATAAGGTGCTCAAGAGGAGTAATAGGATTTTCATCAAAGAAACCCTTTTTATTTTGAAAGGAAAAAGAATTTTATCAAGGACGGAACAAAGTCATCAGAATATGGCAAAGCAGAACAGAGGGGGATCGTAGAGAAAATGGCAGCCTTCCAGAAGGAAACATTCCAACATAAACTCAAGTTTAGTTGACATTAAGAGCACCATTCCCAAATATAAAGAAAAATAGAAAAATCTGCAACATGAAGCTTGACACCACAAAATGAAGTAGAACAACCGACTGTATCTTCTCCGGGACAAACCAAAGGAAGACAACTCTTACAACCGCCAAGTACAAAACATTGCCTCACAATTCACACCACGAGTGCATTCATAGTCTGATAGAGTTCTACCTCCCAAAAAATCTCCAAAGATTGTCAATATCTTTGAAGATACTCCAATGAATTCATAGTCTGATCGAAGCGTTTTTCACTCATGAGATAGCAAATTTGATCTTGAATGGATAACAAGTTAGACGAATAACAAATTTATCACATTATTTGTCTCATTTAATGTTAAACAAACTCAAATAAAAAATAAATTAAATAAATAATAAATTCATCATGTTTCTTAAACTGATACTGTTAATGAGTTAACAAGACAAATTGATAATAAATTCATCATATTTCATGGATTGATATCGTTAATGACTTGATAGATAATCTTATCAAATCTAATCTTCAACATTTTGATTGTTTGTAAGAAAAGGTTATTTGGTGTTGGATTTCTTTTATTATAAAAAAAGTTTCTATTTACTTCAATTACATTTTACAACAAACTTTGATAAATCAGATATAATATTACTAAATCTATCCGTCGAAGCCTTTTTGGGCAAAGTGGTGAGCCACCACATTTTAGATCCTGATAAAGGCATAAACTCACATGGATTATTGGAAAGGACCTTGAAACTTAACATCGTCTAGCATCAAGCGCAATAAGCTAGACAAAGACAACTCATTGAAGATTCTTCTAACTCTAGAACAAGGTTATAACGAATTAGCTTTCTGACCAAATACAATAGCCAATGCCATGCCAACGCAAAAATGGAAATTCAATGTCACAGTGAATTATGCGTGTAGGTAGGTTTGATAAAAGCTCCAATGGAGCAACCATCTTTCAAGAAAAGGAAAGGTTAAGGGTTCTTCGTACTCAATGTAGGTCTGACTTTAAAGTCACAATTCATAATGCTAATGCATTGTACACTAGAGAAGCAACAACAGCCCACACAATTATTTCGTTGGTTTTTTTTTCGCTGCAAGCCTGTCATGCCATCACCACCCTACTCACATTATTTTGTCGTTGCAACCACTGTTTCCATCATTTTTCTCAATTTTAATTGACTACTTTCTTGTCTGCTATCACTTTATATTCCTAGCTTGTTACTTTTCTGACAATTTATATAATTATTTCTCATTTTACTCTCCTTTACTCTTGCAAAACTGTTAATAAGCTTCATTCAGTACTAATCACACGCATGTTGACTACTTTCAACAAGAAAGCATTTCGACTTCCAAGTCAAAGCCTGTGGACTTAAAAATCAATCTTTGCATGCCTTCCCACTAGGTACTTAGTTCAAATAAATCCCTATTGAGTGCTGAGAATGTGAATTAATCTAAAATCTAAACCATCATTAAGGTTTTTCATTAATAACTCGACATGTTTTTAATTATGTACAAGTGTCAAAGGAACAGAACTTTACAAACATGTGAAAATTCTTCAAAATAAAGTATCTATTTTTTAGAGTTCTTAATTTTTAAATTTATTTATGAATGAGATAACAATATATTTTGTTCATTGATAGTACATAAACTATACACTGACAGAACTTTCAAAAAAAAAACCTATACATTGACAGAGGCACCAAATATAATAAAAAAAAATGAGATGTTTAATGGTGATATTGCCTTTGTTTTGTTCCAAATAGAGAGCAAAATTACATGTCAATATCTTATGAGTTATATGAACCATATGTATATATATACTAACACATCAAGAGTCATATATTTGAACTAAGACCTCAAATAGAAAGGTGAAAAATGTTGCTCCAAACAATCGTTTTTAACACATCCATCAATCAATACAAATTATTAATACTCTAGGTACATATTACTTAGCAACAAAGCAAATACTGAATTTGTGGGTTTTAATGTCTCTTAAAGAGCTGCTTTAAACCATAAAATAGCAGAACAGTTTAAAACCATAAGTAGAGATTATAGAGAAAGCAAGGAGGAGGAGGTATACTAATTAACAAACAACGTACAACAGTAGAAGACAGGAGAAACCACATTAATTAAAATCTCGACTAGCAGATTATGAGGAAGTTTATAACTTTTGTTCATGCATCACTCAGTGCTTGCCTTTCTTCCTTCTCCCTAGCAACAATTTGACTGTAAAATGAGAAAAGAAAATAACCTTGTCAAGTGAGGAAATTAATAGGATAGCATAATTTATTCAATAATGTTAAGAAAATTTCAAAAGGATCAAAAGCTTAACGTAAACAATATCTTAATTGTTTGCTTAATATGAAAGCAAACATATAGAGTTGGAATCATATCTGAAACAAGCTTTTCACTTTTCTTTATGCACATCTAACTTTAGTTAAATTTGAACCTTTACGCTAAGCAAAGTATGACAATCACAACATGAAATTGAAATTAAAGGAAGATCATTGGACAACAACTAGAATCATAATAACTTCAATTAATTGGTATAAAAACAATTTCTTCCTCTTTTCTTTTTCTTTTAGGTACATCGAAAGCAATATATTCTAAACAAATATTTGAAAAAATACTTTACTAAAGAAGCATTAATGGCAGAAAACATTTGATCTTAACACAAAACTATAGCAATGCATACCAAATATATATAAGATTCTTTGATTCAAGGACTAACTATTTATCAGCTTTATTACTTTTTTCCAACAAACATAAAGCATATCACATGATACCTTGTTTCCTCCATCACTCCATTAGTTATCCTTTTTCCTTTTGTGATTGTCCCTTTTTTTCTAATTTTTTTCCCGAATTAATCATTTTTTCCTCTTTTTTATCTTTGCCATTCAAATTGGGAGGAAATTCTTGTAGAGGCTTGATCATGCAAGGGAAAGGAAAAAGAAAGGTACCCAAGCCACTGAGGAAGGTTGGCAGCGGTGGAAAAGTCACTCTCTTCCCTTGCCTTCAATATTTTGAACATGAGAACTAATTTGATCTGAGTTCTAGCACTTTGTTGGATTATGAATTTAGTTTCTTTCTTCAACTGCTCGCACTCAGATTCAATTGCTTCAAATTTTTCACGAACTTGTCTCTGCCCCTCTCGAATACCCTTCTGTTCCTCGCTGATCTCCTCCATTTCAGTTTTCAACCTCTTAAACCTTTCCTGCATACCCTTCATCCCACTCTTTCTCTGTCCAAATCCAATCAAAAATTGATTATTAGTGTTAAAGTAAACCGATATGAACAACACTTTACTAACAAATACCCTGAAATGATGGACAAGTGCCATTAACGGTGCATGTTGATTGCATCAGAACTATCGATGGGAATTAGAGAGGATCCGATCAAGCACAAATTTTCTTTACAAGAATAAAAAAAAGATTGCAAGAAGATGGAAGATCATATCTATTACCGTTTTTGTTTGCGATTGCAAGCGTTTCTTGGCGATTGGCATCTTGTGATTATTGTGAAGACGACCTCGCATGGAGAAAGGAGCCATCACTATATATAACGCTCTCTGCCCCGACTTACATAGGATGATTGTTAAAGAACAACCATGGAAGTTGCTTTGAATATATATATATCTTGTAAAAGTTTTAACCTCTTTTAAGACTTTATAAAAAAAATTCATAAAACCAAGACAAAATTAAAAACCCCTATTTAAATCTGCAAGTCATTATATAAAAATCATACGGACCCTTTCAAAATAGACTTTCACATTCGACATTCGCGCGAGATTTGGAAGGACACCATGCGATACTCTAAAGTCTCAATTATTAATTTATTTTTTTATTTTTTTAAAAAAAATATTTAAAACATATTTATTTTTATTTTTTTATATTCTCAATGTTTTGTTATATTTGTTTTCTATTAATTTTTTTATCAGAAAAACTTAACTTTAATAATTTTTATCAAAATTATAAAATATTTAGCATTTTAATTTTATATAATATTTTTAAAAATTTATTATAATTAAATTAATTTAACTAATAAAAACAATTAAAATGTGAAAAAAAGATAAATTTTATTTTTTAAAACAGAACAATATATTTATATATTTAAAAAGGTAAAATGTTTACAAATATAAAAGTTGAGCTTAATTATTTAATTGTTGTGAAATCAATATCAATTACTATATATAGTAATTTTCTAAAATGGAACAGCTCTTTATGATCGAGATTTGAGAGCATGCACGACGACGAGTGTTAGGTCGGATCAGCCTCCTTTGTCAGGTGTCATCACCACCGTCCATGCCTGTCAGCTGCAAAGGCCTTAGCTCAATTTTTTGATCATTCGAGGTTAGGATAAATCAAAAAGGCATAACATAACTCTAAACATTATTATCATTCTAGCAAAGAAATATATCAAAATAATCAAGTCTAGGTTAGACTTGTTCACGATTTGAATATATGTTTTCGATTGGTTTGTGATATATTAAATAATTATATTTACCTGACTTTAATTTTACAATATATTTAAAAATTGAATAGATCGAAATCGATTGAAATTTTAAAAGTTAAAATTCCATTTTATCTATAAATATTTTTAATTTTTTTTAATGTAAATGTTTATCGAATGGTATACTTTCAAGCGAATTTTTTTTTAATTAGTTCAATTACTTGAACTATGATAATTCTTTTAACCATTGAATTAGTACAATGAACTTGGTTTGAAAAAATTATATTTAAAATTCTAATTTTTTAATTCCATAACAAAAGTAATTTTATATTCTAACTATTTTTTTTTTTTGAAAGTCGTTATATTCTAACTTGCTGTGCAAGGCAAGGTTGAAACCATCATCAAGTTACCTTGCCATGCACGGTTGAAATTGTCAAGATGTCTAGATGTTTGTTGATTTTTAAAGTGCTAAGCAATTGATCAGAAACATATGAGCGTCAACTTCGAAAAAGAATAAATTTTAATTTTGTTTTTACGTAATATTTTAATTTATATTGAATGTGAATATAATTATTAAAATTTATATAAAATTTAATTTTAATTAATATTAAATTATGTAATTTAGACTCGTCAAGTTGTTCATCAGATTCGTAGATGGAGCAGAAAGCAATCGATCGTGGAAGCATTTAGTCCATAGAATGCAAAAGAATATGAAAAAAAAATAGAGTTGTTTATCACGATGGGGATAAAATGCAGATTCTTACTAAAGTTTAAAGGTTTCAACATATATTCATAGTGACTTTAAGCTAGCCAACCAGATCAATAGAATCGATGGTACAGCCCTTGACGTTATAGATTTATCATATAGATTTATCACAACTTGCTCTTTCGTAAAACATTTGGTACAGCCCTTGACGTTATCTCCTCTCCTAGACAGTTGTTTCACAGCATCTTTGGACAGCATACGGGGTCTGCTCAGTCATTGTCCTCCATCAACCACCAAAACCGTTCCATTGACGAATTTTCCTTCAAGCATTACAGAGATGCAGTGTTTTGTGGAAGTAAACAACTGGAAGGAAACCAAGACATATTGAGACAACCAGATAAAAGTAAAAAGTGCAGAATGTTGATGCAGAAAATGAAGAGTTTGTTAATATTTCAAAGGTTATGAATTGTCTTCACATGGTAAAGGTTGACAGCTTATTGCACAAGGACGGGAAAATAAATCACCAGAGAAGTTTACTGTTTTGCACAACATATTTGCCCAAAAAATTCAAACCAAAACAGTAACATAAGGCAGAAGGTGGTCAAACTTTTCTTAACTAGCCTATCTGACTTTCACCAAAAATTCGTCAAGTAAGCATGGTGCACTTATTAACATCAACATTATCCAGTGATTATGATATTATCAGTAGCAAGAGAGACCAAGCATAGAATAACATTCTTCCTCCACTAATTTTTCCCGCGTAGCATCTCCTACCAAATCCACTCACAAGCAATGTACATACCAATAATTAGTTAAGCAACTAGGCTACCATCATATGTGAGGTTATTTCAGGATGAGGTTTCCCGTGTAATTTAAGCTTAAACCACAAATTGAGGGAATGGAGGAAATGGAAGAGTAACACCGGGATGGATCGCAATTAACTCAGATTAGAATGTTCCCCATAGAGTCAGACTTCATAAACTATCTATCAAGAAATCAAGATCATTCAATGACCGGATACAAGATCTTGAGCCAGGTCTTCCTAAGGCATCGAGTATCACTGCAAATGACATTGGAATTCAGATCCCAGAAGCTCCAAAATTGGGTTTATCTCATCAGTGCCACCAATACAGTATTAGCAAATAATACACATATTGGCGATGTTCACAAACCGACTTCCAGCATACAATGAAAACCTGCTTTTCCCTATAAAAATTAATTGCTAGCCAAATGCTGCTTTTGTTAAGCTCATAGGTCTAAAAGAGTTTAGACAGGAAGAGACTAAAGTATTTTAAGGTCTCATAAGATTGCATAAGGAAAAAGTTCAAGTAAACACGTGAAGATACAGGAATGCTAACCTGGTGTAGTTGAATGATGGTCATGTAACTAAATAACCAGACACAACTACAAACCTGCATCAGATGCAAGATAGAGAGCAGCCATAGCAACATCTCATTTCTCCCCAAATTTGTACAATGGTTTCTCTTTAATCTTGCTCAGCATCTCCTCAGGTGCAAGTTTAGTGACAACGGCAGTGTCATCGATAGCCCCTGGTGCAATCCCATTGACTCGAATGTCATGATCTGTCCCCCACTCCAACGCCAAGTTTCTGGTAATGCTATCAACAGCTGCCTGGTGGAAACTAAGCATACGGAAACTGAATCCCATTCAAAAGAAATTAACGTAAAGATTTAACAAACTTGACAGCAAATTTACTAACCTTGGCGGCAGACGCATTAATTTGGTACCATGTGCCTCCATAATGCAAACCGCCCTCATGTTTATTATTGCTCCCCCAGTGGATGGGTCCTTCCCAGGTCCCCCTTTCTTTAGATACTTAACTACGTTATGGCACATTCTAAAAGTGCCAACAGTATCTATATCAATTACTGCAAAAGCCAAAAGAATTAATTTACCTCTAAATGCGTTCTTGCCTTTCATAAAAAAATGCCTTCTTTTTCTTTTATCCCTTTGTTCTCTCTGTCCAGTAGGGGTCTTTAGGATTAGGGTAGAGAGCTCTCTTTTGCTTGTTGCTCAGGCTAGGAAGGGGAATTGCAAAGAACACTATGAAGCATATCCCCTGTTTGTGGTGATTGTTCCCTCTGCACACGCCGATATCGTATGCCAACTTAAATCTTTTGCAATTGCCTACGAAAACTGATCTCTGTCCCCGAATGAGGGAAAGTTAATACTGATTTATAACTGTTTTTATCAAACTTTAATTTGACCTTTAACAGGCCTAGAAATAAGGTGGTCAAGAGGCAGTAACAGGATTGAACAAGTTCATCAGAACAGGCAGCTTTTCCAAAAGGAAACATTACAACATATTTGTATTATATAATGGCAATGAAATCCTTAATTCAGAGAACCTCAGCTTTAGTTAGTCTGTCTGCAAAAGAGTTGGTTTTCTCTGGAGTACATGCATGAAGGAAAGCCTTACAGTTTTTGCCAGTGTGGTTTTAATTTTGTTTTATTCGTCAAGAACTTGTGAAGCCATTGATGGCTCAAAAGAATTACGTTATTCGAATCGCTTTGGATAATGATAAATGGAGACAAGACGTAGGGTCATTATCTTTTTTTTATCTTAATAAATAAATATGATTATATATTGAAAATTTAATTTTTTTTAATTAAAAAAAATTCAAACCCTATTATTTAGACAGTAAAATTATGCATTTATTAATAAATTAAATACTCAAATGCTATTAAAAATTTTAAATTACGCAGAAGACTATCAAAGTTAAGCCTGACGTCTAATATTCAATAGGTTTGATGTTGTGAAATCTGTATGAATTAACTCGACTGTTTTGACTGTTTGTGAGGAAATGTTGTCACTAAATCTATCAGTCGAAACTTTTTAGGGCCAAATGGTGAGCCACCATGCACGTTTTAATGGAGCAACCATGTAATTACAAGAAAAGGACAGGGTTCTTCCTACCATCCAGCTATGTGACATCATCGTTGGGTGGGGCCCCACTATACTGATATCTAAATGATACCAAAAACTGCGAGTTTTAAAACAGTCAAGCAGGGCACAGCAGGGATGATGTGCTCGCCACGCACTAGATTATACCAGAGGGAAAGTAGGAAGATCGCGCGACGTCGAACAAAACGGAATAAAAAATCGCATGAGCCCGACCAATCTTATACCGACTGATGGCCTTTTCCACCTAAATTCCTTTTCTATAAATTTTAAATTTTAATATTTATTTTTATTTGATTTAAAAATATAATCATAAAACTTTAGGTAATTTCTGACTGTGACATTATTCATTGAATAATCAGGGAAAATGTCGCGCGAGCTAATCTTCTCTATCTATCGAACGTTAAGAAGAAGCTTCAGCCATGGGGATTCTCGTGCATGTTAAAATTAACAGGTTCAAACCCATCTCTCTCTCTCTCTCTCGCTCAATCATCTGAAGCTTACCGACCTGAACCATCGGGCATCAATGCTCGGATGGTGATGGCTCCAACGATTTCTTTGACTCTGTCGCTATCTCCTTCTACACAGCCAGATGAGTTCTGTTTTGGAGTTTCCTCTCTTTTCCTGGAAAAGCCCTTGTGCTTGCTTGCGGGTTTTTGGTCTTCAATAAACTAATTATTGAATCTTGAATGCTCGTCGCTTTCATTTCAATACAGTGTTAAAGTCTACAAAAAAAACGAATAGATTTTTTTAATGCGGCGGCTGCAATTGCGTACAGAAACCGACTGAGAGGAATAAGCCAATGATGATTTGCAACTGCTGTTTTATCAGACTTTGACTTTAAACAGGCAAGGAAATAAGGTTCTCAAGAGGAGTAACAGGAAAAGGAATTTTATCATCAAAGTAACCTTATTTATTTTGAAAGGAAAAGGAATTTTATCAAGAATGTAACAAGGATTGAACAAGATGGCAAAGCAGAAAGAACATAGAGAAAATGGCAGCCTTCCAAAAGGAAACATTTCAATATATATTCGTATGAAATCCTTAATTAGGAGAAACCCAGGATTAGTTAGTCTGTCTGCAACAGCAAGCAGCTGGTTCGCCGATCATCTAGTACGTACGTAGCTCCAGGTTATCCACCCGCCTTGGTAAGCCGATTCATGAATTCCATAGATATTGGATTGATCTCTTAGCTTCTCGTTTTAACTCCGAGCTGGAATACATCCCACATTAAGTAAAAGCAAAGCTAAAATTCATTAAGTATCAAGTGAACTAATGCACTCCAGAAACTGTACAAATCAGTTCTGGAAAGAAAGAGAGCCACCATCACAGAAGATATGGCAAAACAGTAAGTTCATAATCTCATCGAAGCGTTTTTCACCAATGAGATAGCAACTTGTGGAATCCGACTTGATGATTAACTTCGTCAAGCTCACCCGTGAAGAAGATGTAAATACTTTGTAGTACGCTTTTTATCTCAATAAGTTCAGCAAAATTTGAATATCGAACGGATAGCAAGTTGGATGGTATAATAATTAACTTTTGTTCATTATTCAAAATAATGAATAATATGTACTATCCATTCATGAACAAATATTTACATCTCTACCAGATTAATGAATAATGAACAAATATTTGGATGTAAATAATGAATAATGAATAACTTTTGCTCATTAATTAAAATCTCTACCAGCAGATCATGAGGAAGTTTATAACTTTTGTTCATGCACCACTCAGTGCTTGCCTTTCTTCCTTCTCCCTAGCAACAATTTGACTGCAAAATGAGAAAGGAAAATACCTTGTCAAGTGAGGAAATTAAAGGATACCGTAATCAACTGTGCAGCCACGGGCAAAAAGAGCTTTCTAATGAACACGTTACAAATAAGTTTATTTAATAATGTTTCTTTGTCATCGTATTTTGCATATAACAAAAGCTTAAATATAAAGGCATAAACTCACATGGATTATTGGAAAGGACCTTGAAACTTGACATCGTTATCATCAAGCACAGTAAGCTAGACAAAGACAACTCAATGAAGATTCTTAGTTCTCATGTTCATCAAAATATTGAAGGCAAGGGAAGAGAGCGACTTTGCTACCGCTGCCAACCTTACTCAGTTTCTTGGGTACCTTTCTTTTTCCTTTGCTTTGCATGATCAAGCCTCTACAAGAATTTCCTCCCAATTTGAATGGAAAAGACAAAAAAGAGGAAAAAATGTTTAATTCGGGAAAAAATTAAAAAAATGAAAGAAAGAATGCTATAGTACTATAAATTTTTTTTTTTCAAATTTTGTCTAAAGAATTTTTTTGGGTAGGAGCGTGGGAAACTGTAGAGAAGTTTTTGTGTTAATTGTTGGCGGTAGATAGAAATCTTTGTGGAAAGTGTTAGCAGGCGAGCTGGACTGCTCAAACAAGTCTTCTATCATTGAGAATAGACCAAAGACTTGAACCAGCACGTCTTTGTACCCTTTGTTCAAATGAATACAAATACTTTGCCATTCAATAAAAGGAAAATCAAATGGTACACGTTAAAAAATAATGTTAATATTAAATATATTACAATGAGCTATTAAGTAAAGAAGGTCATGTTTTTCCATAGACGAAGCCCATTGATGTAACCTATTCGATGTCGTTTCCTCGAGCTAGAGAGATATATCACAAGGTTTAATTTGAAGTGTACCTTGTTGGGTGAGGGTTGATCATGCATCATATACAAATAAAACGTAACGGAAATAAATTTAAAAATTAAATTTACATCTCACCTTCCTAAGATCTCTTTCATGTCAAATTCAGTACATAATTAAATTAAAATAAAAATATATGATCATATCACTTTATCTAAATAACAAAGATTGATAAATCTTTTATTAAATCACCAAATCAGCCTTCAAAAAGCTCAACCACCTCAGCTCCGGTTGTTGCAAAATAAAGCTGTCCAAGGAATCCTTGTGCAGCATCTAATAGTGATCCACACCAATGAATGAGAAAATCACTCTTTAAGGATTGAGAGTGCTATGTCTTGACAATGTGCTAGTAAAGATGAGTTTCATAAACTCAATCCACACAAAATTATGGGGCTGAACACACAAAAAAAATAAAGTGAATGAAAAACTATTTTTCTTCACACAATGAACGGCAAGACAAAAGAATTTCTAATGTGCCGTTCACTCTTTTTTTTTTTCAGCCGTTTCCACTCTTTTTGTTTGGAGGCTATAACAAGGTATTTATACCTTGAATTAATTTTAAACCCTAATTACAAAACTATTTTGTAATTATCAATTAATCCAATAATTTGAATAAACAATGTAATTAAGTCCTTTATAAGCCCAATTAACTTAATTGTTTAATTTAATCAATTAGGCTCAATAACTTAATTAAATAATTTAATTAATTAAGCCCAACAATTTAATTAAACAATTTTAATCAACTAGGCCCAATGACTTAATTAAACAAATTTAATCAATTAGACCCAATAACTTAATTGTTTAATTTAATTAATTAGACCTAATGACTTAATTAAATAATTTAATTAATTAGGTCCAATGATTTAATTAAATAATTTAGTTAATTAGGCACAACTTAATTAAACAATTTTAATCAAGTGTTTGAGAAGCTCATAACTTCTAATTTGATTAAGTCCAACTTAATCACCTCTCCCATTTTATTTTCAACATTCATTTTAGGTGTGTGACCCATTAGACTTCTAACATGTTGGTAATAACATATAATTCTTAACTTAAACTTAGAATTAGATAAATTTAAACTACTTTAAATTTATCATTAATCAAGTTAACTATCTAGAGTTCATAGACCAAGATTGGGATCTAGCAATCCAACATGGCCAGCCAAATGTTAGAAGAGTCAAGATGATTTGACTCAACCTTTCAGTGATCAGCCTTTCAATGTAATTCATTTCCTCACCATATATCCTAGAAATGATAAGAACATGGTGCAGTGTCTACTCTTATTGATCTCCATATTCGTTCTTAAAGTTTGATCATCAACTTTATAAAAACTTATGAAACTCCTTTCACAATCTTTAAGTCGCCATGGCCAAAGACTTCAATAAGCTGATATCAACCAAGAACAGTTAGGATATGTCCCCTATATCACTTGGAGTGATGATTCCTATCTTGACTACTCATTTGCCTTCACGTGCTTCATGCTATACCCAAAAGCATCATGTTTAGGCATCCCTGGTTAGGTACCCATAGGGATGAAATCAAAGCATATCACTCCACACATAAAACAACCTGGTGTCTCAAGTCTAGAGAGTATTTACACAATTAACACATGAGAAGTATTGCATAGACACTTGAGTGAAATATCAAATGCACTTCTCATGGCGGGTCATGTTCAATGAACTTGCTCTCCTAGGCAAGTATCTACATTCTAGTTTTAAGTATCTCTATACTTCAACCTATGAGATCAATTGCTTACTTTTCAAGTAAGGAACATAGAATGTACCAGTCTCTAAGTATCATTGATGTCCAGTCTCAATGATACATTAACCAAGAACATTTTGAGATTACGCTTTGATGCACAAGGTTCTCATAACTGCAACCCATTACAGTTCCCTTGCAAGGCATATTAATTTCCTGGACTTCATCCAATTAGACTTATAACTTGTTATAATTGATGTCTTATTGATGAAGGAAAACATTTAATCATTCAACATGAATTATGTTGTTGCATGATTGGAATCAAGCCTTAACCAATCTCAATTGGCTACAGGGTTCATCCCAACAACCCTATCTTTTAATCTTTCCAGATGGATTTTTTTAAATTTTTTCTGTCAAAGGTGAGATGATATTTGATCCTAAATGGATCTTTCTAATTTGTTGTCGTTAACTAAAATGTTTAAAGGAAAATAACAAAAAGCTCAATTCATAATAATTGGACAAGATAATAATAATAAAAAAAGAAGTATTGATGTTGATCTAATTACCACAACGACGTGATTTTCACGTTTCAATTTCAGAAATAAATGGCAGAAGGTGATATAGAGTGAGATTTTTAAGTGGAAAAAGTATCACTACCCTGACTGCCATTATTTACAAAGCATTAGCTTTTGGCGAGAGCAAGACATTTGTCAACATGTCACTCTACTTCATCACTTGCAAAAACCTCATCCATTCCACCATTCTCATTGGTTGTCATTAATTCATTAAGAATCACATGCTTGTTGGGAGTTTGCCCGCATACTTAGAATGCTATTGTCTTCCCAACATTACATTTTAATATCGAGCTTAATTATTAAAGCAGCTTTAGTACTTGTATTTTTCTTCATGATCTTTCAAAGATCATCATAGATAACTTAAGTTTAGCCGTTGGACTTGAAATTCATAATCATGGCTCAAGGCCTTTTTTTTTTTTTGTATCAGTCACCTATATAACTAAATTAACTAACTATAAGACTCTTTTTTGAACGCCAAACCACTTTTTCTCTCCCTTTCTTTTTTTTCTCCAAGAACAAAACACCCTCCCAATCACCCTCTCATCATCCATGGCTACCAAGGCTGTCAACGACGACATGATTAACGAAGTTCGAAGGAAGTTCTCGTCAATCTCACAAATTGATGAAAAGATTACCCAAATAATTCAAGAATGCCATCAAGAAGAAGTTCGTTGGTTGCTTAGATTAGCTACAATGAAGATAGAAGGGCACTAAGTTATCCAGAAAAGATTGCGCTGTTTTGTGGAATCCCTCTTTCCACCGAACAACATTGGTGATACTCAAAATGTCGAACTTCACGTTTGCAGAGCCATTGGTGTGCAACAAGAATATCCATTTCATCATCTAATGCAATTTCTTGATCGGTTGATAAAAGAAGATTCTGACATCCATGACAAACTAAGTGACTTGCAGCAAGAAAAAAAACTGCAAACAAAGAACGAGAACAAATCAAAGCACAATAGAATTGTAGTATGCTCATTCTTTATGGGGCGAATGCATCAGTGGAGAGTAAGATTCCTTGGGATTTTACTTTTCTTCACAGTGATGAATTTATAGCCCCCACTTTTGGGGGTTCAATAAGTGATTAGGTTGGCTAAAATGAAAAGGGAAGAGCATGAAATTGTCAAGAATAGGTTGCATAGTTTTGTAGAAGCTCTCTGTCCATTGAACAACATCGGTGGTTCTCAAAATGTTGAAGTTCCTCTGTTGGAACAAAAAGTTTGTAGAGCAATGAGAGCACAACAAGAATATCAATTTCAACCTTTGATGCAATTTCTTGAACTTTTGAGTTAAAAAGGAGTTGAGATCAATGGCAAACTAAATGTCCTGTTGCAATGTTTTCATGCAGTAAAAAAAGAAAAGACTGTAAAGAACGTACCCACTAAAACAAAAGAGCAAGATATTAGAATCCAACTTTGTCTTGACAGTCATGAATTTAGTGTTGGAGTATTTTCAAAATGAAAACATGAAAAATTGTAAATAAAAAGTTATAATTTTTCATATGAAAGTTGTGACTATTATAGTCACATAAATTGAATTGGATTGTAGGTTATTTTTCATATGAAAAGTATGTCTTTCGATAAGGTGACATTTGGAAAAGCACCACTAAATGCAAAGGTTATGAGACAATTGAAAAATACCACTACTCAAAAATTTGAATATAAAAAATTATCTTTTTATATTATAACTCAAAGGTTATGTTTTATGGAATAAATGGTTGTTTTTTCATAAATTAATTATTAGAACAATAACTTTGGATAAGTTGTGTCTTACAACATGTAAGGGTATCTTTAAGACATATAGATACTTTAATGAAACGGTTGTGTCCTTAAAGAAGAGACACTTGAAAGTCTATTTAAAGGTTTTGTTGTCAGCCATTTATTTTGATACATCAAACAAACAAGATAATAACAAAAAATCAAGAGTAAGAGAAATATTATGTTATGAACAAAATTTAGAAAATAAATATAAACACTTTGAATTCTCATCATTTACCAAGAATGGCCAAGTTCCTTATAGTAGACTCTCTAAGTTCAAACAACTTTGCAACCTTAAAATAACGTCTATTAAAGGCACACCTTGAAGTCAATTTTACCAGTTTGTTTGAATTCCAACTAAACAACATTTGCACCAACATTTAGAACCCAAACTTTTAAGGTCCCATATGATTACTCTTTTTTTAATTGGGGGAAAAGGGATTCGAACTTTACTCTTTAGATAAGGCATCATGCACCAACCAATGAGCCATACGGTTACAAAATCAGAGCCCCCACTTTTGAGGTTCCAATAGTTTTACCTGATCGAGTAAAGTAGCAAATGATGGATTTACAAAATCAAGTTCTTCTATTCAGGTAGATTCTCCATTTAAATTCTATTAATGATGAGGATCTTAAAAGGCACATTTATAATGTTGAATAACAATTTGCAGTTCTTTTTGAGATGATACTAGACATGTTAAAATTAGTAGGAAGTGTGAACGTTCCTACCAATTCCTCACATTCAAACAGAATTTGGAAGATTTATGTATCTTAAATAAAGGAAGAGTTCCTTTTATGGTTTATAGTCTTACAGATATGAGCATTGATGAACCACTTGTGACTTTTGATGGGGTTTTATCAAAGGCGGATTTTACAAAAAATACTCAGAAAAGTAGAAGACATGGTTTATGAGTTGATTAGAGGGTTGACCACTCCCCAACTCAAGGAGCAACTCAACAACATATGCCATATTGTTGTTGATGTATCGAAAGAAATACAAAAAAGTGGTTAAGAGTTTTTGGTTAGGAGTATGTTTGGAAGGTATATGGAGACCAAGAAAAGGAATGGCACCAAAAATCAAGAGTTAAGTGGTTTTTAAAAGGGATAGGAACACTTGATTTTTTTATACTATTGCCTTTTCTAGGAGAATGACAAACTATATCTCTCAAGATACCATACTAGGTCAAACTATATTTTTCAGATTTTGTAAGCTCATTAACTGGCAACAAATTTTAACTAAATGCTGGCATGGTACATGTCACAGCCCAATTCTCGGGTTATGACCGACACAAGGACCCAATAGGCACAGCCCACTAGGCCCAAGCAAGCCTTTCTATATGCACTTGTACATTAGTCCATCCATCTATCATATTTCTTTAATATCTATGCTTAATAGTGTTCCAATGTCAATTTCTTCAAACGCAATTCATAGTACCCAAGTGAATGCTCACATTGGCATCATAATTCAAAATATACACAAATAGCTTGTCAAATGTATCTTAACAATTCAAATTAAGCATATAGAAAGACCTTGATTGTCAACAGAGTGACTCTGGATGGGGAATATGACTACTGAATGCCAGGATACCTACCAAAAGATGGACGCACGTGGACACCTCAATCTACGTCCCAACCACCCTTGAATCTGAAAACATGAAGTTGAAAACGTGAGTATAAACTCAGTGAGTGAATATAAGAAGGGAACAAGCAACGTTAAGAAAGGTTTAGAAATCATGATGCATTTAAGTTCAAAAATAATGCAATTTAGTTTATTTCTTATTAAAAACCCCCTTAATTCAACTCTTGATCATTTAGTGCCTTAGTATTGAAAAATCCATTATCAATAAACAAGTTAAAGAGTGAGAGCGCAATGGAGTTCAAGCAAGGCAAGCATAGCAAAACAAATCTCGTTGCAGTGGAAAGGCATTTTCGCTGCAACGGACTTTACGGCAAAAATTGAACTAACAACTCGAGAGTTTCTCGCTGAAGCGAGAATCATTCTCGCTGCAGCGGAAAACAAATCACCAAGAAGAAACTTCCTATCGCATCAAGAAAAGGCCATTTTGCTGCAATAAAAAAAATCAACTTGAAAATACTTAGTAATTTTCAAGGTTCAACATGCAGGATTCCACATACATTACAACCATATATCATATTCATAAACTTTCTATTACATAAGTATATATATATATAAACACGCATACCACCACCGCCTCACCCATCTCATATGCAACCCCCACATCGCGCACATAGCAAGAGTCATCGTGTGCATCCCCCACATCGCGCACACACAATATCATCATCCACACTCCCGCACCCATCATCACCAACATGTGCTCCCCCACATCGTGCACATGCTCGGTTATAATTACAAACAATATTACTATCAATACATATCATATACATTTAGATATATAACTGAAGTCTAACTTCATTGTGATACATTACGAAATTGATGTTGTTATGATCAATCACTGTCTGTATAACTGAATTAGCTGGCTGAAAACCTTTGTCAGTGAAACTGAATTCCAGCTTCCATGTTGCTTGCAGCGATAAGTGACTGCTCTCTCACTCTTCCTGTCCTACTTACCGGCATAGGCTCAAGTCCAATGTTTCTATGCCCTTCCTAGATCAAATTGTTACAGCTTTGTAGAGCTGTTTCTCGCTGGAATGGAGAACTGTTTCTAAAGTAGCGGACTGTCTTCCTTCTTCTTGTTAGTTAATTCTCTGTGAGTTGCTGTAAGGATCTATGGAGCTTATGATGTGAAGATTCGCGACACTTTCTTCTATCTAGTTGTGTAATGTCATTGTTGTACGGACTCTTTCGTCCATAAAAAAGAAAAACTCATCTTGATGCAGATACTCACCTTAATCTCAATCTATCTTGATCTTGTATCTCTCGTAAGTTTTGAAATGCAAGAAACATCGGGCTCCAATAATTTGATTTCTATATGATATAAAAAAATGCGAGTTTGAAAATAGTCAAGCAAGCAAGGCAGGGGTGATGCGCTCGCGAGGGAAAGTTGGAAGATCGCGCGACATCGAACAAAAGGAACAAAAAATTGCACAAGCCCGACCGATCTTTACCCACTTATGTCCTTTTCTGCCTAAATACCTTTTATATATAAAGGAATTCATTAACCAATAACTCTAGGCAATGCTGATTTATAACGGTTCTTTTATCAGATCCTTTGACCTTAAACAGGCATGGTAATAAGGTGCTCAAGAGGAGTAATAGGATTTTCATCAAAGAAACCCTTTTTATTTTGAAAGAAAAAAGAATTTTATCAAGGACGGAACAAAGTCATCAGAATATGGCAAAGCAGAACAGAGGGGGATCGTAGAGAAAATGGCAGCCTTCCAGAAGGAAACATTCCAACATAAACTCAAGTTTAGTTGACATTAAGAGCACCATTCCCATATATAAAGAAAAATAGAAAAATCTGCAACATGAAGCTTGACACCACAAAATGAAGTAGAACAACCGACTGTATCTTCTCTTACAACCGCCAAGTACAAAACATTGCCTCACAATTCACACCACGAGTGCATTCATAGTCTGATAGAGTTCTACCTCCCAAAAAATCTCCAAAGATTGTCAATATCGTTGAAGATACTCCAATGAATTCATAGTCTGATCGAAGCGTTTTTCACTCATGAGATAGCAACTTGAATCTGACTCGCCTTTCAAAAAAAAAAAAAAAAGACTTGAATCTGACTCGATGACCACTCTCCAAGAAAATGCAAACATTTGTAATGCATTCTTGATTTTCATAAGTTCAGCAAATTTGATCTTGAACGGATAACAAGTTAGACGAATAACAAATTCATCACCTTATTTGTCTGATTTAATGTTCAACGAACTCAGATAAAAAATATAAGTGTTCTTCGTCCTCAATGTAGGTCTTGACTTTAAAGTCACAATTCATAATGCTAATGCATTGTACACTAGGGAAGCAACAACAGCCCACACAATTATTTCGTTGGTTTTTTTTTCGCTGCAAGCCTGTCATGCCATCACCACCCTATCTACTCACGTTATTTTGTCGCTGCAACCACTGTTTCTATCATTTTTCTCAATTTTAATTGATTAGTTTCTTGTCTGCTATCACTTTATATTCCTAGCTTGTTACTTTTCTGACAATTTATATAACTATTTCTCATTTTACTCTCCTTTACTCTTGCAAAACTGTTAACAAGCTTCATCCAGTACTAATTACACGCATGTTAACTACTTCCAACAAGAAAGCATTTCGACTTCCAAGTTAAAGCCTGTGGACTTAAAAATCAATCTTTGCATGCCTTCCCACTACGTACTTAGTTCAAATAAATCCTTGTTGAGTGCTGAGAATGTGAATTAATCTAAAATCTAAACCATCATTAAGTTTTTCATTAATAACTCGACATGTTTTCAATTTATACAGTGTCAAAAGAACAGTACTTTACAAACATGTGAAAATTCTTCAAAATAAAGTATCTATTTTTTAGAGTTCTTAATTTTTAAATTTATTTATGAATGAGATAACAATATATTTTGTTCATTGATAGTATATAAACTATACACTGACAGAGGCACCAAATATAATTAAAAAATGAGATGTTTAATGGTGAAATTGCCTTTGTTTTGTTCCAAATAGAGAGCAAAACTACATGTCTATGTCTTATGAGTTAAATGAACCACGTGGATATATATACTAACACATCAAGAGTCATATATATGAACTAAGACCTCAAATAGAAAGGTGGAAAATGTTGCTCCAAACAATCGTTTTTTACACATCCATCAATCAGTACAAACTATTAATACTCTAAGTACATATTACTTAGCAACAAAGCAAATACTGAATTTGTGGGTTTTAATTTCTCTTAAATAACTACTTTAAACCATATAATAGCAGAACAGTTAAAAGCCATGAGTAGAGATTATAGAGAAAGCAAGGAGGAGGTGGTATAGTAATTAACAAACAACGTACAACAGTAGAAGACAGGAGAAACGACATTAATTAAAAACTCCACCAACAGATCATGAGGAAGTTTATAACTTTTGTTCATGCATCACTCAGTGCTTGCCTTTCTTCCTTCTCCCTAGCAACAATTTGACTGTAAAATGAGAAAAGAAAATAACCTTGTCAAGTGAGGAAATTAATAGGATAGCATAATTTATTCAATAATGTTCAGAAAACTTCTTTGAAAGGATCAAAAGCTTCACGTAAACAATATCTTAATTGTTTGCTTAATATGAAAGCAAATATATAAAGTTGGAATCACATCTGAAACAGGCTTTTCTCTTTTCTTTATGCACATCTTACTTTAGTTAAATTTGAACCTTTACGCTAAGCAAAGTATGACAATCACAACATGAAAATTGAAATTCAAGGATGATCATTGGACAACAACTAGAATTGAGTAACTTCAATTGATTGGCATAAGAAAAATTTCTTCCTCTTTTCTTTTTCTTTTAGGTACATCGAAAGCAATATATACTAAACATATATTTGAATAAATAATTTACTAAAGGAGCGTTAATGGCAGAAAACATTTGATCATTAACATAAAACTATAGCAATGCATACCAAATATATATATAAGATTCTTTGATTCAAGGACTAACTATTTATCAGCTTTATTACTTTTTTCCAACAAACATAAAACATATCACATGATACCTTGTTTCCTCCATCACTCCATTAGTTATCCTTTCTTCCTTTTGTGATTGTCCTTTTTTTTTATTTTTTTCCTGAATTAATCATTTTTTCCTCCTTTTTATCTTTGCCATTCAAATTGGGAGGGAATTCTTGTAGAGGCTTGCTCATGCAAAGGGAAGAAAAAAGAAAGGTACCCAAGCAACTGAGTAAGGTTAGCAGCGGTGGAAAAGTCACTCTCGTCCCTTGCCTTCAATATTTTGAACATGAGAACTACTTTGATCTGAGTTCTAGCACTTTGTTGGATTATGAATTTAGTTTCTTTCTTCAACTGCTCGCACTCAGATTCAATTGCTTCAAATTTTTCACGAACTTGTCTCTGCCCTTCTCGAATACCCCTCTGTTCCTCGCTGATCTCCTCCATCTCTATTTTCAACCTCTCAAACCTTTCCTGCATGCCCTTCATCCCATTCTTTCTCTGTCCAAATCCAATCAAAAATTAATTAATTAATGTTCAAGTAAACCAATATGAGCAACACTTTACTAACAAATACTCTGAAATGATGGACAAGTGTCATTAATGGTGCATGTCGATTGCATCAGAACTATCGATGGGAATTAGAGAGGATTCGATCAAGCACAAATTTTCTTTACAAGGACAGAAAAAGATTGCAAGAAGATGGAAGATCATATCTATTACCCTTTTTGGTTGCAATTTCAAGCGTTTCTTGGTGATTGGCATCTTGTGATTCTTGTGAAGACGACCTCGCATGGAGAAAGGAGCCATCTCCATAACGCTTTCTGCCCCGATCTATATAAGATGATTGTTAAAGAACAACCATGGAAGTTGCTCTAAATATATATCTTGTACAAGTTTTAACCTATTTTTATAGCCTCAATAAAAGCATTCATAAATACAAGTCATAATGACTTTACTTACATCTTCAAGTCATTAAATAAAAATCGCACAGAACCTTTCAAAAAAGGCTTTCACAATCGCACGATTTGGAAGAACACCGTGCGATACTCTGAAGTCTCAACTATTAATTTATTTTTTATTTTTTAAATAAATACTTAAAACGTATTTATTTTTATTTTTTTATATTCTCAATGTTTTGTTATATTCGTTTTTTATTAATTTTTTTTTCAGACAAACTTAACTTTAATAAATTTTACGAAAATTATAAAATATTTAGCATTTTAATTTTATATAACATTTTTTAAAATTTTAAAATTAAATTAATTTAACTAATAAAAACAATTAAAATGAGGAAAAAAAAGATAAAGTTTATGTTTAAAACCAGAAAATATATTTATATATTTAAAAAAGTAAGAAGATTACAAAAATCAAAGTTGAGCTTATTTATTTAATTGTTGAGAAATCAATATCAATTACTATATACAGTAATTGAAAATTGAAACGCAAGAGCTCTTTATGATCGAGATCATAATGTCTTTGCATGCTCAGTGACAAAGTGTTGGGTCGGATCAGGGATGGGTCAGCGTCCTTTGCAAGGTGTAACCAGCACCGTCCATGGCTGCATTATTAGTTCACTTGCAATGGACCTCCAAAAGGCGTAGCATAACTTTAGACATTATTATCATTCTAGCAAAGAAATATACCAAAATAATCAAGTCTAGGTTCGATTTGTTCACGATTTGAATATATGTTTTTGATTGGTTTGTGATACATTAAATAATTAAATTTACTTGATTTTAATTTTATAATATATTTAAAAATTAAATAGATCCAAATCGTTCTAAATTTTAAAAGTTTAAATTTGATTCTATCTATAAATATTTTTAATAATTTTTAATGTAAATGTTCACTGAATGGCTCGTCATTAGATACTTTCAAGTGAATTTTTTTTTTTATTAGTTCAATTACTTGAACTATGGTAATTCTTTGAACTGTTTAATTAATACAATGAATTTGGTTTGAAAAAAAAATTATTGAAAATTTTATTTCTTAAATTCTATAACAAAAGCAATTTTATATTCTAGCTTGTTGTGCAATGCAAGATTGAAATTATCATCAACTTACCTTGTTATGCACGATTGAAATTGTCAAGATGTTCAGAAGCTTGTTGATTCTTGAAAGTGCTAAGCAATTACATGAAAACATATGAGTATCCATTTCGAAGGGAATAAATTTTATTTTACATTAAATTTAATATTTTATTTTACGTTAAATGTGAACATGATTGTTAAAATATATATAATAATTTAAAATTAATTAATCTTAAATTATGCAATTTAGACTCGAAAAATTATCCGGTCAATAACGTTTAGATTCCTAGATGGGGGCACAAGCCATCGTCGAAGCATTTGGTTCATCGAAAGCAAAAGAATATGAAAAAATATAGAGATGTTTATCGTGATGGGGATAAAAGCAGATTCTTAAAGTAGATGCTTACTAAAGTTTCAACAAATGTTCATAGTGACTTTAAGCTAGCCAACCAGAATAGAATCTATGGCTTCGGCCACCAAAACATCACATAGATTTATCACAACTTGCTCTTTGGTAAACCAGTTGGCACAGCCCTTGACCTTATCTCCTCTCTTCTAGACAGTTGTTTCACAGCATCTTTGGACAGCAAACGGGGCGTGCTCAGCCATTGTCCTCCATCAACCACCAAAACCGTTCCATTGACGAATTTTCCTTCAAGCATTACAAAGATGCAGTGTTTTGTGTAAGTAAACAACTGGAAGGAAACCAAGACAAACTGAGACAACCAGATAAAAGTAAAAAGTGCAGAATGTTGATGCAGAAAATGAAGAGCTCGTTAATATTTCAAAGGTTATGAATTGTCTTCACATGGTAAAGGTTGACAGTTTATTGCACAAGGACCGGAAAATAAATCACCAGAGAAGTTTACCGTTTTGCACAACATATTTGGCCAAAAAATTCAAACCAAAACAGTAACATAAGGCAGAAGGTGGTCAGAATTTTCTTAACTAGCCTACCTGACTTTCACAAAATATTCGTCAAGTTAGCATGGTGCACTTATTAACATCAACATTATCCAGTGATTATGATATTATTAGTAGCAAGAGAGACCAAGCATAGAATAACATTCTTCCTCCACTAGTTTTTCCCGCTTAGCATCTGCTACCAAATCCACTCACAAGCAATGTGCATACCAATAATTAGTTAAGCAACTAGGCTACCATCATATGTGAGGTTATTTCAGGATGAGGTTTCCCGTGTAATTTAAGCTTAAACCACAAATTAAGGGAATGGAGGAAATGGTAGAGTACCACCAGGATGGATGGCAATTAACTCAGAGATCAGAATGTTCCCCATAGAGTCAGACTTCATAAACTATCTATCAAGAAATCCAGATCATCCAATGACCGGATACAAGATCTTGAGCCAGGTCTTCCTAAGGCATCGAGTATCACTGCAAATGACATTGGAATTCAGATCCCAGAAGCTCCAAAATTAGGTTTATCTCATCAGTGCCACCAATACAGTATTAGCAAATAATATACATATTGGCGATATTCAAAAACCGACTTCCAGCATACAATGAAAACCTGCTTTTCCCTATAAAAATCCATTGCTTTTCCATATAAAAATCCATTGCTAGCCAAATGCTGCTTCTATTAAGCTCATAGGTCTAAAAGAGTTTAGACAGGAAGAGACTAAAGTATTTTAAGGTCTCCTAAGATTGCATAGAAAAAAAGTTCAAGTAAACAGGAATGCTAACCTGGTGTAGTTGAATGATGGTCATATAACTAAATAACCAGACAAAACTACAAACCTGCATCAGATGCAAGATAGAGAGCAGCCATAGCAATATCCCATTTCTCCCCAAATTTGTACAACGGTTTCTCTTTAATCTTGCTCAGCATCTCCTCAGGTGCAAGTTTAGTGACACCAGCAGTGTCATCGACAGCCCCTGGTGCAATCCCATTGACTCGAATGTCATGATCTGTCCCCCACTCCAACGCCAAGCTTCTGGTAACGCTATCAATAGCTGCCTGGTCGAAACAGAGCATATGGAAGCTGAATCCCATTCAAAAGAATTAAAAGTAAAGATTGAACAAACTTGACAGCAAATTTACTAACCTTGGCAGCAGACGCATGAATTTGGTACCATGTTGCTCCATAATGCAAAATTGCACTTATGTTTATTATTGCTCCACCAGTGGATGGGTCCTTCCCGGGTCCCCCTTTCTTAAGATACTTCAGTGCCTTATGGCACATTCTAAAAGTGCCAACGGTATCTATATCAATTACTGCAAAAGCCAATAAAAAGAACTAAAAAATTAATTTACATCTAAATGCCTTCTTGCCTTTCAAAAAAAAATGCTTTCTTTGGACAAGAAACACATACAATTTGAATACAAGTTATATTTACTTTATGTGATTTGAACACTGTTGTACACTTCAGTTTTATTTATTCTAGGAATGACTTGAGAAACTCAGCAGTACCTCCAATGCAAGAGTAGCCATTAAATTACAAATAGACAGCAATTCTGTATGACCTATTTTTTCAGAAAATTGCATATGTCTTCACAGTTCATCACCATTGTCTATGAGTTGAACATCAAATCTTTACCAAATGCAGACTCTGGACACAGTATCTCAATGTTTGGAAGGAATCAAATAAAAAATTTAAGGAAAGAACCTCCAGCGATTATAAATTTATGCACAACCTGTTTGAAAGCCATTGGGAGATAAATACTCGGCAGGCACAAGGAAATTTCCAGCTGCAGCATTCACAAGGATGTCAAGCCTGCCAAAATGCTTAAAAGTTGATTCCACAACTCTAGCTGCATCATCGTCTTTTCTAACATCTCCCTCAAGCCCAATAGCCTGCAATAAGAACATTTTAAAAAGAACATTTTTAAAATTTTTTTTTTTTTGAGAGATGAGTTTTTATTAAAGATAAGCTGTAATGCCATGGGGAGTCTTAAAGGAGACTCCTGTTAGTATAGAAGCTATCTTGAGAAGAGCCTGTTTTGTACAATTACAAAAGGAGCAGCTGCTCAAGGAGCACCTGGCAGCATCTCAATACGGATAATCTCAAAAGACAAGCAGAGTTCTGAATAAAACCCCTAAACAAAAGTCTAATACTACTGAAACTCAACCAGAGTGATAAAAAAAGGTACGTAGCCTATGTGGCCTAGACCGACAGACTCCCTTATCGAACAAATGAATCATTCCAGTCGAAACCCCGGCGAGTCTTCAAAGGTAGGCAAACAGGGATCACGCCTAGAAGCCTCCAAGAGCCATTTTTAAAAGTCAATTAGAACATGATCCTTATGTACAGAACTTTGCTTTACTGCCATCTATCACAAAACTTTCCAGGGATCAGTTCCAAAGATTTTGGGGAACCCATTTCACAGCAAAAGTTGATGTTCACATTTCCAACAGCAAACATCCAGGACAACAAGTAATAACAAAGACACACTGAGAAGCTATAGATAAAAATTAGAAGGGAGAGGGAAAAAGTAAAAGGAAAATTACAGGGACGCCTTGGGAATGAAGAGCAGCAACAGCAGAGTCAATAACATGTTTGCGTCGCCCCATGATCGCAATAGAGGCGCCATGTTTCCCAAGTTGCAATGAAATCTCGTATCCAATTCCTGAGCCACCTCCTGTCACCAAAGCTACTTTGCCTTTTACTATATCAGCCTTGAATGGTGACTCCATTTACACTCCGTTGACTTTCTCTCTGTTCTTTCTCTGGGTTCTTTGATCCTGACTTCCGAGTTGCGACCCAGCTCTAAAAGTAGAAACTCCAAAACTCAAACATTAAAAGTATCAGTGAGTGTTCGATTATGAAAACAAGGAAAAAGGTTGTCGAGGGCCGGCAGCATTTACGCTAGACATTAAACTTCGAACAACCCAAAGGTCTTAGAGCCTACTGTCGAATTGGCCCGAAAGCTATGCAGATGCATATATTGGGCAGACCAAATTTCCACAAAACCCAACACTATAAGCCCGGTTGATTTTGATATCCATCACCCCCAGGCCTAGCCTAAAACCTTAGCAGGGGTCTAGGGAATGGTCGGTTGTAGGTAGATAGCATCGGCTGACGTCATTGAATGCCGGCTTTCTACAATCACCCGTCCAATTCTCTCATCCTCTTGTTGACTTTATTGCCACCTCTTGTTGACTTTATTGCCGCCACATGTCTCACCAAGATCAGATCTAAATTTCTTATATGATGGCTACTTGTGTTAGATCGATTCAGCATCCACGTTTCCCACATTTGTACTACTATTAGATTTGATCTTAACCAAACTTAATTGAAGCATATATTCCTATTAATCAAATTTTTTATTGGTTGCAACTGAGAAGAAAAGAAAAAGATAAAAAACCATTCTATTCATTTACCCTGAGATGAGATTCTGAATACAATTTGCAAGCTGTTTAGGAAGTAAGAATGGAAACTGATTAAATTGAAAAGTAAAACCATGAAGTACAAGTAAATTTGGATTTGACTTGATGGGAGTTTAAAATTAGATTTGCTCGATTTAATGCATTGATTGTTGCACGTTTTTCATGTATAGAAAATTTCAATTTATTTGGTCAAAATTCAATATCGACTTTAACGTCGGATGACAAAATCATGTCTGATCTAGGAGAGATGTTTGAGACATGTAACTTTTTTCTATTTGAAAAATCAAATGAAATGCCCAACATATTGCAATAGGAATAGTAATTATTTATTTTTTGGAAGACCCGAAGCCCAGAAAAACAAGGATTATAAATTGTAGTCTCAGGCTGATGGTCATTCCATTCTGCAGAGCAACGGAACCATGGTCCTTTCATCCATTCTAAGTTAATGATGAAACCCCAAACACATGGATTCAATACGCGGATGCAAACAACAAATAAAGGGTTTTCGTTCATATGCCTACTTTCCTTTTATAACCAAGCTTCAAAACCTGCGTTTTGGTTCGACATGCATTTTCTGTATTACAGTCTCACCAAACCCTCATGCTTCTTCCAGATATAATGAATTTTAATATATCAGAAAAAGGAAAGGACAGGCTGTGATGTTGTCCATAAAGGAGACTTCTAGCAGCAACTGTATACCAACTGCCAAAGGCAATGGTGGGCAATGGCGAATTATTGTTCCTCCACCCATCATGGAATTTCGGTCTCTCATTTTCAACTTTGAAATGAAGACGATCCCAGGCCCAAGTTCCATAGGCCCCATCTCCATCCCTTTGTTTGGATGATAACTAAATATGGAGTGCATTATGAAAATACTAGAGAAAAAAGCAAACAACCTTTTGCCTTAAAAATGTGTAAGTACTATCATCTACAGTTACTAGTAGAGACTAGAGACATGCATGAGAGAGGATGAAGGAAGAGACCAGACAAACAGTTAATCTTGTCTTTTAAGGCAGCAATGAGACTAATTACAAACAAATAAATAAAGGCAGTAGCTCTAAATTTTATCCCTTTAGTATTAAATATGTAGAAAGATTTGTGTCATTATACGTACAGATTGTGAAACATAAGAGATTTAGATTTTATCTTTCATAAAAATAGATAAATTAATAAGCAACCTTCCATATAAGCTCATATATACTCTTGATATACTCAACAAACCATATCTATTTATTTATCAATCTATCTATAATCCGATAAAATATTTAAATTTGGAGTTAGATGAGGCATTGTTGTTGGGCTCTATATATTATACATAAATTCTTTTGAGCAAGAACCCACCATTCTGGTTAAATTCTAATGTTAGTTAGTTTCTTTGCTAGAGGCAGGTGAGTGACCCGAGCTTGACAAGAAGTTCAAGTGTAGGTTATCAAGATAAGGGAGTTCCAATATTCATTGCTGAAAGATCAAAGGTGACCATATCCATATGGAACAAAAAGAGCTCAGTAGGGCTCGTACAGAGAGAGAGATTGCTTGAAATATAATTTAAGGACAGGAACTGGAAGGGTTCCAGCTTTTTGCTGCTTGATTTGAACATATGTAGTGGTGGCCATAGGCCAGCCTAATAGTGCTAAGGAGGTGGTGTGTGATGAGTGGTGGAGAGAAATAAGCGCAGTCCGGCCTGTGCTTGGGCACGAACAGGACCACCAGAAGAGAGAATTAGGTTTAGCCAGGCTTTCTCTGGTGGTCTGGTCGTTTTCCAACTACCAGTCCGAATTAACCATACATGACAGTACAAAGGGTGTGTGGACATCAAAGGTAATTGTGGGCAATGAGCATTACAACATTTTTCTAATTTAAACTTCTTAACTTGGGGAGATCAAAGAATTAAAAGATATATATATATACATGCTTGACACTTGATTAAAAAGGAAATCAATCACTTAATTTGCACTGTTTTTGTCTATTTAACATCTTTTCTTATCAAACCAGTAACAATTTGCACGATTAGAATTCGAAATAGAATACATATGACCTGTACAAGCATGACAAATAACCTCAATGTACGTGGCATCTCTCTAGTGTATGCATGTGTCGTGTGTACAAGTAGAACTAACATGTCTATCGACATGATATCTCACATGGATCAGTGTTAATATGGCTTCTTCCAGAAGCACGTGACCAGCTATATGTATACCTGCAAATCAATATCTGCAAATCAATATCTGCAAATCAAACCAAGATTATAATTAAGGAAAAGTTAAATGAAAGTAAAATATATAAGAAAAAAAAAGAGGGGGCAAATGATTTGTTGATTGATAGGCATAGCATAACCCATGATTTCATCTTTTCTTTTTATTCCATTATATGATTGGTGTCAAGTAGGCACATTCCTAACAACTTTATGCCACTTTATACTCTATATATGTGAATTTAAAATATTTACAAAGTTAAATTAAAATAACCATCAGGCAAGTTGTGAAAAAAAAAAAGAAAAGTATCATAATCTATTAAATAACAAAAGAAATTAAGTATTGGGTTTTAAAAATATAAAAAATGTCAGCAACGAGCCTGTGAGATGGATATTTAAAAATGAAAAAAAAAAAATACACTCGTGATTGATTATAAAGTAATACATTTGAGTGTTGGTACATTTATATTCTATGTTTCCATACCTTTTGTTTATATATATATATATATTATGTTAATTAGTGAAATTTGGTCAAATGATTCCTATGAAACATCTAAAAAGATTTTCAATAAAATTTTTTGTGCGGTCCCATTGAGTGCTTAATTTCCTATTAATAAACTATTTATACATGCTTAATGCTCAAGCATATAGGCATATCTTTATTCGATCCAAGTATTCCTTTCATACCTAAGCTTATAGTTAAATGATCTGATGTACCTATGTTGTATTTTATTAAGTCTCTGCGAGTATAATCCAATAATTAAAAAAGAATCATATATCTTTAATTTAAGACAGCTCAATTAGGAATTAATTTGCAGGTAGTTTCAAAGTTGGGCATGCCCGCAAGATATTAATGAAGAATTAATTTTGCTAGATGCCCATGATTTCGACTGCAGAGAAAACGTGTTTAATGTGTAGTGTAATTAATTTCTAGATAAACCAAAAACTGATTACTTAAAGTTTCTTATCATTACCTAACTATGATTAGGACAAAAAACATGTTTACCTTTCTCCCATGAAATCCTCGTGCATTTATTCGAATGGTAATGCAAGGTTTTGCTCTTAATTAATATATACTATGTTCATGCTTTCGTAAAATTAAAGACAAATAAAAATGATATGTTCGTGACTCAATTATGATTCGATAATTATTTTTTAGATTTTTTTTCCGATTTAAATTTAGATAGTGTTTGGTAATTATGTTTTATTTAATTAAACTATAAGTATTTTTTATTTGAAATAGCAAGATTATATGCAATATAAGGTTATTTTATTTGTGTGGTAGTTTTAATGTTGCTTTCGACATGGTAATCAATTTACTAATCAAACTTCTGTATATAATTTAATATAATCTTTTGATTAAACAAAAACAAAGCAATCTTAATTCGATTGATACATTATCCAATTAGTTGTATTTTTTAAAATTTTCATATACAGTTATGTGAACAAACAAAGTGCTATAATTCTTTTTATATATACTATGGTACAAGTTTGGTTATATTTTTCTAATATATTTGGTAGGACATATGTGTGCATTATTTCAAACAAAAAATGAAAAAAAATCAGTGTATTGGGCGTACGTGGCTATTCTTGATTTGGAGACGCAATGTGCCTGAAGCAATTATAGGAAAAAGATAAATATTTTTGCAAAGCGGCACCAAGCAACCACCCACCAGAGCCGAGATGGTCTGTCACATTTGTCATTGTGTAATGTAATGTTCAATCTAGATAATGGTATTTGCGAATATTATATTAATTAAATTCCTCTTATTAATGTCATTTTGTACACTTGGCGTCTAATAATTATCCTGCAATAAAGCTAATCAAATGATGGAAAGAAATTAGGCCTCCAACAAGATAAAGAGATCTTTTCCGAATTTCCTACTTCTACTTGATATTAAGTTAGGTAATAATAATAGATTATATTTCCCACCATAGTTAATAATAATTAAACTATTAATCAGGCATTGAAATTTTATGAGAGAGAGATACATTTATTAGTTTTTTATGATAAAAGTAATATTTTTCTTTTAATGGAATCTGATCTCATCGATATTTTTTTGTTAGTCGTAATCAAAAAAGTTTTATAGATCTCTCTTTCACTAATACATGGGAAAGTGGAGGAGGACCACTAGCCCCACAGCCACGAAACCACCGCCTTAAAACCTCCGGTTGACTTTGATGGCGTTGTCATCATCGGCCACTGACAGACGCCAACGACGAATAAATTGACCAATTTTGGTCCCAAAAATAAGAAGGAAAATTGAAAACATTTCTGCATAAAAGCAGATATGTGCATCGTCTTCCTAGAATCGGTACACAATTAAAAATAATAATAAAGGAGTTCGTTTAGTGGACATGAGATCTAATAAAAAGGTGTTATTTAATTAATTAATTAATTAATGGGACTAATTACAATTTCTCTTGTACGGTGGCATGGCAAGAGGGTCTGTGAGAAGAACAGTACTGGACTTAATTAAAAGAAAAATCACAAAGTTCCATGTAAAATTACGTAATTATTAATTTATAATTACGGAGAAAAGGCCCTAAACTACAGTATTAGATCCGATCGTGAAGGCCCTTTTAGTTCCATTCTAATTATTTTATTAATGATTGTTAATTATTGTTTTAGCTTTTATAACGAAAACTTTTTCTCTTTTTCTATTATCCAATGTCTATCTCTCTTACACCAACCATAAAACATTAACTAAAAAGGTTCAATAAAAGTGAATAAATTATGATATCCTAAACACCTTTTTTTTTTATTTTATTATTTGTATTGATTTTCTATATATCAACTTTTGCCCAATAACATTTTCTATATATTTATTAGAGCAATTTTCTAACCTTAACTCTAGTGTTAAGCATGACAAAACACCAATTAATTAATTAAAAATGTCCTTTATTTACATTCATACCGCTGCCGATTGCATATTAATTATAAAATGTTCAATCTTAACTTCGTCTCATTCTTTCTTACTATCGATTTGTTTTTTTTTCTTCTTTATTTTATTTTAGTTATTAATAATCAAGTGGCTGCTAATTATTATATTAATTTATGTATTAACCAAGCAATAGTTAGAATATGCTCAAAGTTTTATACCTCGGTTGACAAATTTTTACAATGCTAGGATTCTTTAATTAATTTTATAAATTCAAATTTTGCAATAAGAGTGAATAAACGGTTAATTTGGTTTAAAAAAAATTTATATTCGAATCAATCAAATAGTTTTAATTAAATAATTTATTTGTATTATTTTGTTAATTTGATTTTAATCAAAAATTGTTGGCCCCTGACAATGATACTAGAAGGATAATATGGTAGTTTATTACTAAAGCGTGGGTAATAGTTTAAACCAAATGCTAACGTGAACATGACATTTACAAATTACTTTCAAATTTGGCACATGTAAAAACTCCAAAAAAATGATGACTCACGGGTTGACGCGCAATTAAAGCACGTGGAGCCACGACCACCTACTTAGGATTTACCGTGACCTTCACTCGCACCTCTTGCTCCTTTTACTGGCTTTCAACTTTCAAAGCGTGGCAGCAGCAATTTTTTTCTCTTTTTCTACGCCCGCCCGCCTCCCAATTATTTTTCATTTATTTGGTCGGAAAAAAATGGTACTTAAATTATTTTGGGATAAAAAATTCTTATTTTTAAGTATTTAATTTCGTTGACTTCAAATTTGCGACCGTGCATAATTAAAAAATAACCACCGTGATTTTTTTTTTTTATGTTCATCGGACAGGCTGATTATTGAATTTTTTTTGTATACTTACTTTTACGAAGGAAGACATGTGTAAGCATGCTTTGATACATATAATAATAAAAATAAAAAAAAGATTATAAAATTAAATCCACGTAATTAAGTCTTAGGTCTTAGTGCGACTTTTTTATTTATTTAATTCAATTTATTGCAGGTCTGACTCAGAATTAAATGAAAGCTTTAGCTCATGTTGCCCAATGTCTTCAGCCCCAGCAGGCCCCACGTAAATGAACCCCCTAGTCAAATTATACTTAAACTCGTATTATCAGATACACTATTTGTTAATTTTAAACTTAAATTTGTATATAAAATATTTTAATTTTATTTAAACATATCGAATAATATCAAATACTGGTTCATATAAGGGTAGGATTTCAACTTTTGAAACAAAAAGAAGTGATTGTATATCCAATTAGTTGGCTTTGGGGGGAATAAAAGCTCGACCATTTGTGATAGCAACCCTTTTTGAGAATAGCATCTTGGGGAAGCATATACCTTGAAAAGATATGGGAAAATATATTAAATCAGTGGCCCCTAAGCTTTAACGTTAATAATAATAATTAATCAGACTCTATTATTTTTCCCTGGGTTGGAATCTAATGCTAATCAGTCATCAGTGATCAATGAAATCATAAGACATTTTTCCCTTTGGGATAAGCAAGCTGCCATTGAGTTGACATGCCCTTTTCACTGTACCACGACAGCATCATGAGCGATTCCCACACAGCGTTAAAAACTTTTCTATCTAATTAAAGATTCAGATTCTTTTTTCCCCAAGAATTTTTCTGCCATGTTTTTAACTGTGAAGCCGGCACTGCACCAGTGGTAGTAGAATGCCTTTCAGGACCACATTGCAGCTCACTTTTGCCTACTTTCATGCCAAACTAAGAAAGGGTTTGCTCTGGGAATCCTCTTATAAAGTTTACATGATCTATCATAAAAATTGTTTGACTATGAAAGCACTTAAGACATGGATAGTTAGGGGACTTAGCACATAGATTGATAGTAAAAATGAAGAAGAAAATGTAAAGATTGTAAACAGGGGGGGAGGGGGGGACTCCATGAATGTGACATATCTTGCTGTTTAGAAAGAGTTGGAAGCAGCAGATTAGGCACCCAATCAGTGACATACCCCACTTGGAATTTAGTACTTATTTGCATTAAATGGTAGTAAATACTTATACCTTCCCCAGAAAAATTTTTTTCCCATCCCAAAATTTTAATTGATCACAGTATAATAAACGTGTTCAGCAGTGAAACAGTAAAGAGGAAAAAGAAAAATTAAAGGCAACTACTTCCACTCCTGAACTCCTCTCTCTCTCTCTCTCTCTAAAAAGAAAGAAAAAGAAAGGAGCTTGTTAGAGAGTTTTGGCTGTTAAGTACGTAAGAGAAAAGTTCCATTTTTTCTTGAAGTGAGAAAGAAAAGTAAACTGACAAGCTGTAAGAAACAGGATCTTTTGTTTCTGTGTTAGAGGTGTTCAAGGCAAACGACTAGGGTTGTGGTTTATCTTAGTTGTGCTTTGTTTTGGTTCAAAGGGGTATGTACGTAACTCATGTTCAAGATTTTTTACTTTGGGTTTGGTTTGTTTCTTGGTGTTGTGGTGGTGGTGGTGGATGACCTTGTGGTTGATGTTTAGCTTGACCCCACCTTTGGGAGTCTGTTTTTTGCAGTGATTAATGTGAAAAATCTTTGTCTGTTTTTACATAATTCATTCATTTATGGTTCTTTTTTTTTTTAATTGGCTTGATTACGTATATGAGCTATCCTTGGAGCTGGCCTATCATCCACTTAGTTCGGGTGGTTTTACTAAGTGTTTGTTCATTTTGAGGATATATTGAGCAAGTAGGCATCAGATTGATGTTTGAAAGCTTTGATTGTGGTTCATTTTCAGCTTCCTTGGGGTGGGATTTACGGTTCAGCTACTTAATCTGAGATTTTAAGTTATAGTTTCAGTTCCTTTTCAGCTTCTGAGGTCCTGTCAGTTCCAAGTTGCAGATTTTGTATCAGATATTGAATTTTGGCATGTATCTTTTTGGTTTATATCGGGATTAAGAGTTTCTGGTTTTAGTTCATTTTCAGGATTTTGTTGGTGGTTTCCAATTCTTAGTCGACTTGTGCATGGATTTCAGGTGAAGATTGGATTTGAACAATCGGGTTAGGACTCATTTCCTGTAAAATTAAATTGCTACGGTCCAGGATTCTGAAGTTCAGTTCCCGTGGGAATCAATCGAGCGGATGCGAAGGGAGTTTTGAAGTACTTAGTGATAGCTAGAGAATTATATTGATTCAGTATGGAAATGGCTTCAAGAGTGGAGATTGATGAAGATAGTGACAACAACAAGGGAAGTATGTGGGATTTGGATCAGAAGCTTGATCAGCCAATGGATGAGGAGGCTGGGAGGCTTAGAAACATGTACAGGGAGAAGGTATGCTTCATTACTAATTTTCCCTTTGGAGTTCCTCTCTCTTTATGTCTTTTTTTTCTAGTTATAAGATTTTCTTTTGCATTTAATTAGAAAAAAAGTAGCTCTTGATTCATGTTAATGAAATATTACCTCAATAGGGGAACTGATTTAAAAGCCCTTCTTTGCATCAAATTGAAATTTCGAACAGGGAAGGCATGGAGTTCCTCAAATATTTTCCTTTCTCTGTTTCATCATTGTGATATTAGGGTATTGAATATAATTTGGCTTCAGGCTTGTATTCTGTTGGTAGGACTACCAGTCCGCTATGCATTTTAAATGATTCTCTGAGACGAGATAAATGCAGTATAGCCGGTGTGCAACCTGGTTTTCATTGAATATTTAGATTGTGATGATATTATAGTTCTTCTGCAATTTGGGTCAGTAGTAGTTTCTGATATGGTTTTAATTCCTATAGAAATCCTCTGCATTATTGCTTCTGCGGCTTGCATTCCAAAGTCTTGGAGTGGTTTATGGCGACTTGGGCACTTCTCCCTTATATGTTTTCTACAATACATTTCCTGGTACAATCGAAGATCCAGAGGATGTTGTTGGAGCTCTTTCATTGATTATATACTCCCTTACTCTTATCCCACTCCTCAAGTATGTGTTTGTTGTGTGTAGAGCAAATGACAACGGTCAAGGTGAGCTGATATCAGTTAATGAGGTTACGTATTCTATAATTTAATCTGAGATGTGATTTTGAAAGAAAATGCTTATTAAAACAACACAGAATGCAGAACCATAGGCTTGAATAATAATTTTCTTTTTCCTTTTCAAAGTCCTTCCCAGTAATACTAACACTAATATCATGTACTTATCTTTGAATGTTGATAATGCATCTTTCACTTTCTGATTCTCATGAGGCACCATTAGAATCTCACTCGTCCCATTTGTCATGCAGGTGGAACATTTGCTTTATATTCGTTGCTTTGTAGGCATGCAAAAATAAAAACCATTCCTAATCAACATAGGACTGATGAGGAGCTAACAACTTATAGTCGTTCTACATTTCATGAACAATCATTTGCTGCTAAAACAAAGAGATGGTTGGAGAGACATGTATCCAGGAAGAATGCGCTTCTTATTCTTGTCCTGGTTGGTACATGCATGGTCATTGGTGATGGAATACTCACTCCGGCAATATCAGGTATGTTGCTTACATTCCTTCATGTTTGTCCTCCAAGGACTGGATAAACAGGATCAAGCACCTGAGCACTATTTCTTAGCTTCTTCCTGTTTGGTTTGTGCTTTAGTGTGATTAAAGAAAAAAAAAAAAAAAGAAGACAGAACATATATAGAGGTCCTTTGGAAATGTTTGCTTATGTAAGTCAATGAAATTTTAATTACTGTATTATTGTAGCTGCTCGATTGTTCTTCATTGGTAGTATGAAGATCTTCCTATACTCTGAAATCTGAATTAGGCTTGTCGTATGGTGAAATTCATTAGCTGAAGATTGACTTATCCACTCAATTTATTAGTGGAACCAATTATAGAATAAATGGAAGAAACATATTTCAAAATTTCAGCTATGCTCATAAAATAGGATTGTATTTAAAATCCAAGGATAGATCATATTTTTATAAAATCTTATTCATAAATGAAAATTACAAAAAGGTAATTAAGGAGTCCTATAATTATAGCTGATAAGTATTTTGAGACATATACATTTGACCTTTGGAAGTTGTTCACAGAGAACTGTGATTCTGGGCAGACTCCTTCTAAACTCCTCCTCACTGTTCCCTATCATAATTCTTGAAAATTGCCATCTATCAGTAAAATTTGTAAACATTTGCATCTATACCTATGGCTAAATCCAAACACTTGGAAGACTTACTTAGTGAAGCTACCACAGTAATAAAAGCTGAAAAGTATATATTCCAGCTGTCAGTAACTGTCTGATTGAAATGACAGAGCCTTTACCATTTATTGCCAGTGCATTTTATGATTAGTTTTTAGTCTTTTTTTTTTTACCAATTTTACTTGTCACATGGAAGTTGTGTAAACCTTTTGGACAGCTTTGGCTGATCCTCACTGCAATTAGGCAGTGAGGATCAGCCAAAGCTGTCCAAAAGGTTTACAAGCACCAGAGGGTGCCATAGCATCAGCTAACATACAGACTGTCTAGCCATATTACATAGAATCTGACAAATATGAACAAACCCATGTGTAAATGTATGAACTAAGTAAAACACTATAAGCAAGCTATCTTAGCCATTAGGTATGGTTGATGTTAGAGCTATGCCAAATGCTAATGTCAGTACGCATCTTTTACTCCTTCCTGAAGTGATGTATGCTATCTTGTGGCAGTTCTTTCAGCAGCTGGGGGCATCAAAGTTGACCATCCAAACATGAGCAATGGTATATCCCTACTCTTGCTTAGACATTATTCATTCGCTGCATCCTCATGTTTAAAACTCTTTCTATAATGTTTGGCCTCCTTTTTTCATTAATATTCAGTTCAAGGTCCTTACTTCTTATCTTCTTTTTCCATTATGCAGATGTTGTTGTGGTGGTCGCTGTTGTAATATTAGTGGGTTTATTTAGCATGCAACACTATGGTACAGATAGAGTTAGCTGGCTCTTTGCCCCAATCGTGCTCCTTTGGTTTCTTGTAATCGGAGGCATTGGCATATTTAATATTTGGAAATATGACAGCAGTGTTTTGAAAGCATTTTCACCTGTGTACATATTCCGATATTTTAAGAGGGGAGGGAAAGAAGGATGGACCTCCCTTGGAGGTATTATGCTTAGTATCACAGGTAACTTACTATCAATTCTGATATCCTAACTAGTTTCTTTAAGTTATCAATTTAAAGTTCACTAAACCTGCACTGAAACTGGTGATGTGATTTTGGTGACAAATGAACCATTACAGGTACTGAGGCGCTTTTTGCAGATCTAGCCCATTTTCCAGTTTCAGCTGTGCAGCTTGCTTTTACAGTAGTTGTATTTCCTTGCCTTCTTCTAGCATATTCTGGACAAGCAGCCTATCTCATGACTCACAGGGACCATGTGGTCGATGCTTTTTATCGCTCTATCCCAGGTTTGTTCATGTATCCTTTTTATTGTCACTGTAATCCTGTCTGATATGCAATGATGCCATTGTAGCCTTACTCCTATAGAAGTGCAAGCTTCTCCTCCTATTCTTCTTTTTCTCTCAAATTCTTGTTGATTGTCCCATTTAATGTGGTAAGCGTCTATTTGCAGATTCTAATTATTTGATATGATGCAGATAGCATATATTGGCCTGTTTTTGTTATTGCTACTGCCGCTGCTATAGTTGCAAGTCAGGCCACCATATCAGCAACCTTTTCAATAATCAAGCAAGCCCTTGCACATGGTTGTTTTCCACGAGTGAAGGTTGTACATACGTCAAAGAAGTTCCTTGGCCAGATATATGTTCCAGATATTAATTGGATCCTTATGGTTCTTTGCATTGCTGTTACGGCTGGATTCAAGAACCAAAGCCAAATTGGAAATGCTTATGGTAAGTTTACACTTGTGTAATTTTGGCAAAGTTTCTTAATGCATCTTCTTCTATTCTGGTGAAAATTTGTTCAGTGGCAAGCATCTCATTAAGTCATACAAGATTTGGAATATAAAATATTGTTTTGTGTAATTTATAGAACCATTTATTGTTTTATAAGATGTATTCTATAGCCTTTAGCTTCTTCTATCAACTCATGGTACAATTTCAATCATTGTACCTGGGAAAAAAGTTACACTCAATTGCATTGTAATTTATGTCACTGCAGGGACAGCTGTGGTGATCGTCATGTTGGTAACCACATTAATTATGACTTTAATCATGATTTTGGTGTGGCGCTGTCATTGGATTCTTGTCCTCCTCTTCACTGGCTTGTCCTTGGTTGTAGAGTGCACATACTTTTCTGCTGTACTCTTCAAGGTTGATCAAGGTGGCTGGGTGCCCCTTGTTATTGCAGCAGCGTTTCTGCTTATCATGTATGTTTGGCATTATGGTACAGTGAAGCGATATGAGTTTGAAATGCATAGTAAGGTTTCAATGGCATGGATTCTTGGGCTTGGCCCTAGTTTAGGTCTAGTCCGGGTTCCTGGAATCGGACTAGTGTACACTGAGCTAGCAAGTGGGGTGCCGCACATATTTTCCCACTTCATCACTAACCTGCCTGCCATCCATTCTGTTGTTGTTTTTGTCTGTGTGAAGTACCTTCCCGTCTACACTGTCCCGGAAGAAGAAAGGTTCCTTGTAAAGAGGATAGGACCGAAGAGTTTTCACATGTTCCGTTGTGTTGCTAGGTATGGCTACAAAGACCTTCACAAGAAAGATGATGATTTTGAGAAAAAACTGTTTGATAGCCTGTTCTTGTTTGTCCGGCTTGAGTCTATGATGGAAGGGTTTTCAGATTCAGATGAATATAGTTTGTACGGCCAGCAAACTGAGCGGTCAGGAGATGGTCTGTTGAATAATAATAATGGCAACACGATTTCCTTCAATATCGATACCACAATATCATCTGTGGATTCAATTGTACCTGTCAGATCTCCAATGCATGCAAATTTGACTGTCAGATCGTCTGGGCAAGTAAGCAGCCAGACCGAGACTGATGAATTAGAATTTTTGAATAGCTGTAGGGATGCTGGGGTTGTGCACATCCTGGGGAATACAGTGGTGAGAGCAAGAAGGGATGCAAGATTCTACAAAAAAATAGCTATTGATTATGTATATGCATTTCTTAGGAAGATATGTAGGGAAAATAGTGTGATTTTTAATGTTCCTCATGAGTGTCTATTGAACGTGGGACAGATTTTTTATGTATAACTTTTTGGTTCTATATGAATAAGAGTAATTGTTTTTATCTGTTGTTGCTCTTTGTTCTTAGCAGGTGCAACTGTTATCAACAGGCTGGCACCAAATTCTTACACATACTCACATGAGATAATTCATTTAAGTTTGGGATGTAGGCTTTTTTTTACTGCTTTTGGCACGTACATATGTGCATACATATAGACACATGTATGTAAGCACGTATTCCTACTGTCATAGTGCGGTAATACTAATACAATGCATGGCATTTTGTTCAAAGAATTAAGTTGGAATAACCCAACAGTATATTATGCATTCATGTACTGAACTCACGACATGATCGGATAAACCTGAACGTAGATTGAGAGTCCAATAAATCAAAATTGTGGACAATCCAACATATATTTGATGGCAGATACGGGTTTTGAAAGAGAAATACTCCAACAAAACCAAGCAGTTCCATGACCTGATCAACCTACGAGTGTGCCGGGGTAGTCCTTGCGTTCCTTTAAATTGTTTTGTAGGATCTTTTGTCGTTTGAGTAAGATGTGAGGTATACGAGGAATAAAGTACGAAATCAGTGCCTTTTTTCCCGCAAGGATGTTTGAACAACTGCCCAAAGTTCTGTGGTTTTTCATGTCACATCCTTGAGACCAAATATTTGTTTTTCACCCTCAAATCGTATGATGGGTTTGGACTTTTTATGTAGATGAGATGTTCTCCAGCACTTTGATGTGCAACCTGGGGGTGGTTGATTCATTGAGTTCATTTCCAAGAATGGTGGTTTCCTGGCAATGAAATGAGAAGTCATCTTTCTGTCTTTCATGTCTAGGCTAAACTGAGAAATAAATAGAGGATCTAGCTGTAGTTCCATCTACAGGGAAATGGTATGAATGACATGCTAAGTAAGGTACGTAAACTGGCACGGAAGAGCTTGATCAGCCTGTTGATGAGGGAGGCTGCTAGGATTAGCGCCAATCAGGAAGAGGTATGAATCGTGATGTATTTCCTTTTCTCCAGTTCCTTAGACCAGAAATACACAGAAACACACCCATGCATATGAACTTTTGTCATTCCTTCAGAAAAAATCTCTGACTTCTTTGGTTCTGCAGCTTGCATTTCAGAGCCTAGGAGTAATCTATGGAGATTTGGGCGTCCTTTGTATGTTTTCTGCAACTCATCTCCTGATGGAATTGAAGATACAAAGAGTTTATATGGAGCTCTGTGACTCATTATGCACTCACCCCTCTCCTGAAGCACGTCTTAACTGTTTGTGGAGCAAATGATCATGACCAAGGTAAACTGATCCAAACTTGATTACGGTAAAACAAACTTCTCTTTCTACGTGAGAAATGTGTGTTTGATGAATGCTGGATATTCATTGTTCTGCAGATAGCATAAGTTGGCCCGTGCTTATCACCATGAGTGCAACGTTTTCCTTCATCAAGCAGGCTCTTGGACATATATAGCTGTTTTCCATGAGTCAAAGTTGTGCTCGTCAGACAGGTTTTCCAAAGCCAGATATACATTCCTGGTATTAACTGGGTCCTAATGGTTCTTTGTATTGCTGTGACGGCTGGATTCAGAGAAGAGAACCCAAATTTGGAAATGCATCTGGTAATTATTTAAATGTCCACTGTTTTCTGTCTTTTCACATTCAAGTCAACGACACATGTTTCCTTGTCACAACAGGCACAGCAATAGTGATGGTCATGCTGGTAACCACATTCCTTATGACGCAGGCACGGGATCCTTGTCCCCTTAGGGAAGGGCGCCTACTTTTCTCTGTGCGGTTCGAGATCAATCAAAGGTGGTTGGGTCCCTCTTGCAATTGCGGCAGCATTTCTCATCGTCATGTCTGCTTGGCATTACGGTAGAAGTTAAACGCTACCATGACTGACGAAGGTCCCCGACATTAGACTTTGTGTGCAATGAGCTAGAAACTGATAGATACATCTTCAGATTGGAAAGATCAACTTCGGGGACTCACATTTGCAACTTAAAAATCATATTTATTAAATAAAAAAAAAACCTTCATTTACAAATATAAAGTCCACCCTACCTCTCATTGATACAAGATCTATAATACACATACTTGGTAATGCAATTGTAACGGTGAGATAAGGTTCCAAGTTTTGTAAGAGAAGAGAAGTTAATTTTATGCATCTCCTTTTAGAAAGATATGCAGAGAGAATTCTTTTAATCACTTTCAAGTTTGGGGGGCGGGTGGCACACTGAGGACTGAGAAACCAAAAGCACTTTGTATTAACTTTAGTCACAAGCACCAAAACAGAGTTCGTATTTATTATTGACACAAATAATAACTTTACATATAAACAAATTTTTTTTTGTCTTACGAAACACAAATCATATCTCACCCTCTCAATGGGAGCTCCTCCTCCCTTACTCATATACTACACAACGTTTATGGAGTAAAAAAGAAAATACACTATCATATTTCGTCGATGAGGGCATCAAAATAAGGGAATCACTGAGAGCCATCACTTACATACTTGGCTCAGCGCCTGATGACCATGTGGTTTTGTCTGGCATGCTGAGGACATGGTACGTAAGCGTCTGGCAATCTCTGTGAATGATGGGCGAACCACAGGGTCGGGAGCCCAGCACTGCTCCATTAGTAACTTCCATTCAGAGTCGCAGTAGCTTGGTACAGGTGGCCTCAATGTGTTGCTAACGATGCCTCCTGCATGGAAATCAAGTAATCAGACTACACACTACCACTTCTACGTATTCAATTCACCAAGAACAGGGGCAGGAACATGTGTTCAAATACACCACGGACTATAGTTTACAGAGACTTGACACCAGATAAGCTAAATGGATGTGAAATGCACAATGTAGACACTCCTATCAATGTGAGAAATACTTGAATTTAACAGATGAAAGAAATTTTATGAAACATAGAAAATTTGAACATGCAGTTAAATTGAGAAAACAATGGCAAGGGACCCTTCAGCAGAACTTAATATGGAAACAAAAAGAGAGAAGCAGGCCAGCACACAACAATATCATTTCAATATGTGCCCGTCTCACAAAGTAAAAGCACATATAACATAAACGAGAGCAAGCAAAGAGATTTCAGACCTATTATTGCTCCATAATGCATATTGGCATAAGGCTCCTCACCAGTAAGAATCTCCCATAGGACAATGCCGAATGAGAACACATCAACCTGCAAATAACAATATCCAAGGTAAGCAATACTTGCATAAAAGACCATTGGTGCTTAGTTTAGGTGGTCTAGGAGGTGGGATTTTAGCGAAGAAACCTACATTTGAGGCTTGCATAAAACCAACTTATGCTCAAAAACCATCCACAACAATGCGAGAAACAAAACCACCAAGAGACAATCCCTTCTATTAAGCATAAGATATTTCCAGCATAAGCTGGACTGCAGTAAAGCTAGATATGAACTAACATCTAAACAAACTTCACACAACCTCCAAAACATAATTGTTTTACATTACCTTCTCAGAAACCTTACTACTGCTGCCATTCAACAGCTCTGGAGCCATCCAGGGAAGAGTTCCCCTCACACCACCAGTAACCAAGGTATTCCTTTTTATCTTTGACAACCCAAAATCACCAACCTGCACAGTCAACATCATTTTTATTGAAACTTTTATTTGAATTGGAAATCAATATCTACCTACCAAACAAGAACAAAGGAATTGGTAATTTGATCAGCCACATGCACCAGAAATTTACAAATTTATATGTAAAAACTATCTCGCAAATTACCTTGCAAATAGGCCGTGCAGGGTCTTTCAAGTTGACAAGCAAGTTGTCACATTTTAAATCAAAATGCACAATGTTCTTTGAATGTAAATATTCCATCCCAAATGCTGCATCCATGGCAATAATGAGCCGCTTACGACGATCAAGTTGCCTGGACAGTTACAAAACTTGTAAAGTGAATACATGATATAACAACAGGAAATTCAATTGAGTGATGAAAGTATTACATCCTAGGGATAATTATAAATAAAAATACGACCTGTCTTTGCTAAGCAAAACATGTCTAAGAGAGCCATTCACCATGAACTCTGTGACAGTGGCTAGTGTTCCTCCAGGTCCATCCTGCACCACGCCATAAAATGCCACAACATTGGGGTGGTGAAGCTTTGAAAGTATTTCAGCTTCACGCCAGAACTCCACAGTCTGAAAAATAGTTAGTGTTGGTTGTTAGAAATGGCATGGGATGAAGTACAAAAGTATCAATCGCCTTGATGATGCACAAAATGCCAAGAAACAACAGGCAAATTAAGCACCAGAAAAAGGAACCATCCAGGCTAACAAAAGCCACATCCCTGCAGTCAGGGATTGACAAAATCCACTTGCTGGTAATTAATCTTGTGCAAAATCACATGTTAGCTAACAACCCCAAGTTTGTGACTGCAAGATTAGCAAGTCTATCTGACTCACTGTATGCTTGGTCATCAAATATCTTGGATGGAAAACTCACCAATCTTTCTTGCTCAGATGAACGACCAGTGAAACAGCTCTTTTTTATCCGCTTGATGGCAACATCAGTTCCCCTCCATTTTCCATGGTAGACAGTCCCAAATGTACCAGAACCCAGTTCCCTCAGCTCTTCCAGATCTTCATTTTTTATGATCTGCCATGGCAATCGAAGAAATTAACCAACATGGAGTTGAAAATACTGACTAAAAAATCTCAACTACATCAACTGAACAATCTTGCTAAAAGAAGCAGAAATGTAGAACACAGAATAGTTCAATCAACAGCAAGGTGAATAGCATTTTTCACTGATTTCTATTAAATTCACCAGCATAAATTAAGATGAGGAGGTGAAGAGAGAAGCAGATATCACAGTGTCAGAGGTGATGTAATTGGCAGCATGCTGGCTTAGATAAGGTAATAAAGATTTTTTGTAAATGATATCCTATAATCTATGAAGCAATTGGTAGCAGTTGCAGGGGTGCTATTGACAATGATAGTAATGGCTCCTCGTGATTGGATTATAATGCTACTGACGGAAGAAAAACTTCTATTGAAGACTTAAGCATAAGCATATATAAATAAAATCTGGCTAAGCTTCAATACGGCTGGAAATTTTCAAAAAAGAAAATGCAAATGAACATTCATCAACTTTTGCAGTATGAACATATCTGTAGATAACAGAGGATGGAAGAAATACCTGCAATGTACTGATATCAAAATCTCCAAGAGAAAGATCCACAAGAGATATACCAGCATTCTGAATATCCAGTTTCCCACCCTTGAAAATACAAGGAAAAATTAGAAAACAGGGACACATGCAAGCAGTATCTTCACAAGCAGAGGGATATATCAAAATCAACTGGCACTAGTACCTCATACTCTGATTCGGGTACTTTGTTGTTAGGCCCATCTAAGTGTGTACTTTCATCACCCTTCAGCGGAGACTTGTAACCTAAATCCAAGTTGTTAGCAGCAGTAACACCAGTTGACTCCTGCCTGATGTCCTCACCAAAATTGATGTGTGGGTTAAGATGACCTGAGGCAACTGTGCCAGCAGATTTCAAAGGTGGATAACTGTAATCGATAGGAGCCCCACCTTCAACATTTGTAAGCGGAGATGAGAAACCCAGATGGTCCTGATCCATGAGGGAAACATCCTTTCTAACAAACTCATCTTGAGCCAAATTACGAAAGTATGACCAATGCTTAGGTTCATGATTCTCCATGTTTAAGCTCAATCCAGCTCCATCACCAGGAAATGGACTGATACCATAGAGGTTCTGGGACATTCTTACTTTTGAGAATATATCAGACAAAAGATCACGAGGAAAGCGATCGTTGATATCAATAAGTATGTCTCCCTGCTCTGGGGTGCTGACAGGAGCAGCAGGCTGTACATTGGAAGTTGCTCTAATTGGGTTCTCTGCCCACACCAAAGGGTGTTCATGCCCCTTAGTATAATTTCCAGTTTTCTTGTTGTCATCTTTCTCAATTCGCTCAAAATCAGATGGCTTTAAGGAAGGATCTTCAAGGTGCTTAATAGAAGTTCCTTGACTTGCTGTGGGATGATTTAACCCAGCTGCTTCTTCATCAGCAGCACTCTTAACTGTGATTTGTTTCAATTCAGATTTCTGCTTAGTTGATTCACGCCCCTCCTCAGGAATATTGGAGTTGATTTTATCAGAAAAATCTTTGTACTTCTCAAATTGTGGAAGCCCATCCATAACAGTCTGAGGATTTGTAGGCAGTGGATTTGCAGAAGTGACAGACTGATCAGCTTGGGGAGCCAAATTCCCATCATCAATCTTGTCAACTGATTCTGTGATTGGTTGGGAAGAATCAGAACGTGCTTGAGTCATTAGAAACTGAGACCCAAAAGAATCATCAGACTTTGACAAACGGTTCATTTCTGCTTGCTCCCTGGGGATTCTTTCTGAATGAAAAACCCGTTGAGGAATCACAGAGGGTTCATGGCGGCTAAAGTCATCTGGATCAGCCTCAGAACCACCACCTCCAGATGTAAAGGGCCCACCAGATGCGTAAAAGTGGTCATCTTCAATGTTCTTTCTCCCTTCAGTTACAACTTCAGAGGCCACCATATTCTGCACAGCTTCCTGGGTCTTTTTGAAATTTTTTGTGGGCAACAAAGGTGAGCTAATGTCTGGCACCGAAATGGTAACAGATGCTTCCTCTTCAGAAATATGATTTGGAACAGAACTGTCATATGCATGTGAAGGAACACTGTACTCTTTCTCTGAAATCCGAATTTTTTCAGTTTCATTTATCTTTGGAAGTGAGGTATCTCTTTTCATTTTTGGCTCCTTTGTCGGTGGAGCTTTGTCTAAGGATCGAACTTTTTCAGGTTCATTTATTTTTGAGGCTGAGCTATCTCTTTTTAGTTTCACCTCTTTTACAGATGCTTCTGGATCTTGCACTTGAAAGCCCATATACATTTTCTCATCAGCTAAACCTGCCTGGGGAGCCACATGCCCATGGAATGGCATTGAGACTAAATTTTCTCCAGGCATGACATAGTTAGAGGGTTGGGAACCATAACCGTATTGCAGTGGAGCAGACAAAGGAACATTACTCTTCCCATCTACCTGCGGAGTGGAGGACAGCTGCTGGCTCACTTCACCATGACGCACTTTTGGTTCCGAGTATGGCTGTGAACTGGATGCATAAGTGCTAGATGGACTTGCCAATACCGGTTGAGAAGTTTGGATTGTTGGTGAAGGTGCCTGAGAAGATTGGACAGTTGGTGAAGGTGCATTAGATGTCAAAGCAGCGGTACTAGTAGCAGCTGCTTCAGTCACAGTCCGATCAACCTCCCTTTCAACATTTAAACCAAGTAACTCATCCAAATTGTTCCCTGACGTACTTGCTGCAATTGAGTTTTTTCTTGACCCAAGGTCCATGCCATTCACGGCAACAACATATTGCATCTCAGAATCACCCTCCACACCTCCCAAACCATACTGAGCCTCCTCCAGATCACTACTAGAGGAAAGGAATATCCTGGGTTTCTGCGATCCTCCATCTTCTAGCACATTACATTCCTCCATCATGTTTTGCAGATCCTCATCACAAGATACGGAGACCAATGCATCAAGATCCTCCCCAGGCAATTGGTATTTTATGGTATGGGCTTGGTTGTAAATTGCTAAGGTTTTTTGAACAAGCTCTTGCCAGGAAACATCCCTGCTTATTCGGATGATACGTGTTTCGCCCCCAACATATCTAAGTTTCCCATCACTGGGACGTGGTAAAATTTTACCATCAAAGCTGCAAAGGAACTTCACCTTAGTGGATGCGCTGAAGGAAGCACTTGAAGATGCATACCCTTGATGTCCCCGACTAATATCATTTCTTGAAGAGGATCGAGGTACTGATCGGATGGAATCATAATAGCTTTTGTCTTCATGTACAGAAGGGGTCTTTCTCTCAAACTCCTGGGGACGGGGTTTTTCTACTGTGTTAAGCATAGAGATATCAGAGCCACTTTCAGAACCTGTATGAGAAATTCCCAGAATGCCCTTTAGATCCATATAAACAGGCCCACTGTTAAGATCACCATAAGCACTCTGAATAAAATGCTGCCTGGGATTTACCCTGTCCCGCATAAATTCCAGAGCAAACTCCTCACCTGTCCGAATGGAGTAATTCAGCACTGGTCTAGCTCCCATTGACATATTATAATCCGGAGGTCGGATGTTAGTATTAATATTACTAGATGGATCATGGAAAAATCTTTGATTTGCAGACCCAAGAGTCTCATTTCTAGCATCCACATTATTATATCGTACTTGTTCATAGTTCTTCTGTTGATCCATTATGCCTTTTCCTAGATTTCTCTCCATTTAGCTAAATTTTCCAGGAAAATAAACCAAGGCAATATGCCATGATTATCACACCAGTGTAGTATCAGCACATGCATTCTGCCATAGCCAACAGCAAAGTTTGCTTTCCAAAGACCTTAACCTGAACCTGAAAAATCGAATGGGCATTCACCATTAACAAAAATTAGTTATTCACATAAAGGTCTTTGAGAAAATTGACAACATCCTCCAATAAAACATAACTTCCACCATTTTATACAGAATGTATAGCTATCCCTTTGCCATTAAAAGAGACAAAATTATTGATAATGACACTGACTACAGCAAAAAATACCAGCTAAATATGTCCATGAAAAGAAAGAAACTGCGAAATCAATCTACTTAAAACACAATAACCTCACAAGCAATGATCTATCAACCAATGCATTCTTATAATCATATACATAAATGAAATTAAGCGCAAATCCACCACCTAGAAACAGCAGCAATATTTGTGAAGATAAAACAATATGAAGCTCATTTTTGGGGAGAGAGTGATTCTGCTATCCAAATCATGCGTACCTTTAGCATAAACTCCATAGTTCAAGCTACAACCTAATAAGAGAAATTCATAGCCTTTCTTTTTCCTTTTTCTTCTCTCTTCTTTTAAGTTTTAACCCATTTCAGTAAAGCATTAATGCAACTAGAAAACAGATTTGAAGCTGTAATATACATGTCATAGAATATATACATTTGGGGCTTTTCCTTCTGTTGGGCCAAAGGTAAACAAAGAAGTGAATATACAAAGCACTACATACAGTGCAAATCTAAAACCCTAAACATGAATTCCAAATAACGCTCCAATACAAACATGCAAAGGCAATGGTGCACACCGAACATACCCGAAAAGAGTTTAAATCAATCGCACAAAGCGTGATCTCAAACGAAGACAAAATCAATCTGAATACTAAATCATCCCAATAAAAATAATAAATAAAAATATGTAATAATAATATAAAAATCAAGCTCAAAATCGATTCTAATCACTCCAAAACCACTGATCAAACCCACGAAAAAAATAACACTATATAAATAAGCCCAAAATTCACTATAAATATAAGAAAATTGAGATTTAAAATTGAATCAGAACGAAGCCCATAAACAGATTTAAGGGTTACAATCATTACTTAACCCAACACAAGTAATTAATTAAAAGAAAGAGCGACGGAAATATATTACCTAAAAGGAAAAAGAAGAACAGAGCAGTGAGCAGCAAAGCAAAAGATTATTGACTTTCTCTCTCTACAAATTTCTCATTTTCAGTCCAAAATAGAGAGAAGCCGTCTCCCTTTCTCTCTCCCTACAATTTCCTTTTTTTTATTTTATTTATGTATATTATTTTTTAAATAAAATAATGATTTCTTTTCTATTTTTTCTCTCTAGATCTCTTAAATTTTCTCCCTTTTCGGACACCGTAATCATGATTTATTCTCCCTTAAAACGTCGGTATTTTCGACATTTTCTTGAGGGGGTTGCTCTCTCGCGACGCGTGATGTCAGCGCGTATGAATCACGGTACAGTCATTGAACGGTGTTCAGCAAGGTCTCAGGTGCGTGTGGGTCCCGCGCTTGAGGAGACGTTTGTGGGTTGGTGAGACTGAGGATGGACATTTGGACGTGAAGTGGACATCACGTGTTAAGGCACGTGGCTTTCGAGCTTTATGGCCTAATTCCAGTGGGCCTGCGTTCCTCCCTTGGAAATCCAGTGGGCTAAGGTTTACCACGCTTGTTAGGGAGACTCTCTTCTAGCTAGTTCTACTAATTAGGTTTGAGCGTAAATTTTGATTAATTAGGCTTTATTATTCTAATTATTAAAAAAATATTTATATTTTAATATTTTTAATAAAAAATTTTCAAATCAAGTTGAGCCGAGAACTCCGATTTAAAAGATTATATTTAATTGTAGCTAGTTTGATTAGACTTGTAGACTTAGTAGGTAATTTGATCTGTAAATTTTTTTACTAATAATTTTGTAATATCGTATTTTTTACATTAAAGATAAAAAAATTATTTAACTTAGGTCAAATCAAATTAAAACTTTTTTATCAATATCTTTTATTTGTAATTATTCAAAATGAGTTTACTATTTGATGGGATCGAGCTTCATGGTCGATGGCATTGCAATCTGGTAATGCAACTAGGATAATTATTTTTGTATAATTTTTAACAATAGAAACAAATCATAATTTACTATCATAATATTTTGTATCTTATCAGTTTATATAATTTCCATAAACGAAATTGTTAAAAAAATATATAATTATTGAGAGTTAAAAGCATCACGATAGTACAACATCGCTTTCGACCATTTTACATCGTCTGTGACCTCAATAGCCATAGCCAGTTGCAATCCATTGTTACATCATCCATGCAAAATCAATTGCTTCCCTACATCAGACGACAAGCCCTTTCATTCATGTTCCTCGAGATGGTCTACTGTTAATGGTGTGTTCAACATGATGTTTGAACAGGCAACGTCAATGATTGAGATGGGAGCAACTGTTTTCGGATACCCAAATGCTTCTTTTTTCCCATCAAGCTGCTAATTATATAGATGCAGGGGAAGTCTTGTGTTTGTCACCTTGCTCCATTTTGCTCTCTACCACCATTTGCCTGTGCAATCGCATCTCATTGGCACCATCCATTTTACATAGCAGAAGAGAGATGATGTTCATGGAACCAGGATGAGAAAACAAACTTGCAATCAAACTATGGTTTTAAGGTTTCGGGTTTAGGATTATGCGAACAGAAAGCATGTCGGAGGAAGTTTAGGAGGGCTTTTGATCGATTATCTTATCATATGCATGTGGCAATCCTGAACTCTTCATCCAAACTTCAGCAGAAAGAAGCCATTCTCTAGTTCAAAACCTGGGAAAGAAGGAATGATGACATTGCTATTTGAAGAAAGAGTTTGAGATAGGGTCACAAATTTAGTAACCTTGGTTGCTTTCCTTGCACGTTCTTCTATTTATTTGGCAAGTGATAATACAACATAGAATACAGGCAAATCATTGAATTATGCTTATGTAGCTAAGCCACTAAATTAGGAAAGATCTCTCATGCCAAATTTCCTCCATTAATAGTACAAAATTTGAAACATAGATAGTGTATTTTATCTGGTAATTTTCGGTTTTTTTATGTCACTTATGGTACCGTGGAATCATAAATTGATTATAAGTAACAAATATTTATTATATTCATTCGGAATTGTGCGACTTAAAATGAAACTAAAAGTAATTGTGGAAAAAATATAAAATAAGTTTTACAGTTAACTGTTAATACAATTTAAAAGATGTGATTGATGGGAAAACATGGATTAATTATGCAATGAGAAGTTAAACTAAGAAGTAATTATGGCGAGAAATACGAAACAAGATGATCACAAAGAAGCAAGAACGAAAGAAAAGTGAAAAAGGCTGCGAGGAAAAGGGGATTAAAGAAAGAATAAGAGGGTTCCATCAAGGCATGCATCCAAGCAAGCAAAGGCAATGGAGGGAGGCGATTATGAGGAGAGACAGAGAGAGAAAGGGAAAGCGAGTTTCTCCTTGGCTTGGGGAGAAGAGAAAGGAAAATAAAAATAGAAAAAAGAAAAGAGAAGCAATATGGGAGGTGGCGTCTGGTAAGGCCACGTGGCATGGCATCAGTGGTTAGGTAGGAGAGAGATGGAAGGAAAGAAGAGAGAGAGAGAGAGAGAGGGGAGAGCTAGCTTTCCCTTTCTCTCTCTCATGCGCTGCCATGTCAGAGTGGTAACCCCGTCCCTATGACCCCGGCGAATCCGTATCGTATGCTCTCTTTCTCTCTCTACAAGACCTCAGCCTTTCTCTCTCTATAAACACTCTCTATATCTATAAATCTCTTATTTTAGTTTTTAATTTTTTTGGGTGTTTTTTTTTCAATTCTCTCTCTCTATATTTATTGATTTTTCTTGTGTCTTCTCTGTCTCTCTCTCTTTCTCGTATCTCTCTCTCCTCTCGCTTTTCTTTGCTTTCTATACCCTAACCCCCCCTCCCCTCTCTCTCGTACTATATCTCTCTATATTCACTACATCTGTCAATCTGTTAGTCTTGATATTATTCCACTTGAGTTTGATTCTTTGATCCACAAGGAAGATTGGTAAGCTTCTTTTCCTATCTGGGTACTGTTTATTTCCTTTTTTTTGCTAAGGTCTTTCTAATTTAGGTACTTTGAGCTGTCTATTTTGTCTATTCTGATGTTTTGTGGAATGTGCTGTGCTGGTTGATGTTGGAATGTTTGTGTTCATAGTTTGATTGGAATTTGGAGGTTTTTGGAGTGATTTGGGAATTGGGTTTTTGTGAATGAGTTTGTCGATGAAGGTGAGTTTTGTTGAAACGGGGTTTTGGAGTTCAATGTGAGGTGAATGTGTTATGCATGGGTTGAGTTTTGGAAACTGATTATTCAGTTTTGGTTGTTTTTGTGTTAATTTCCATAGTATTTGATGATCAATTGTTTGGTTTACATGTCATCTTATTGCTAGACTAGATAATATCTCTTAGTTGCTGTATTTTCCAAAGCTATTCTAATATACTGCTGGGATTTAGCCTTGCATTTGGTCCCTGTTGCTGATTGAATTGGGAGTTTAGAAATGTGTCAAACCATTGTCAATGCTGTTTTCCTACTTTCATTTTCTTTAATTTTCATCCCATGGTTAATGTCTGGATTAAACCTGCTTTGATGCTACTCCTATCTTATCATGAAATCCGTTGCTGCTTCTGCTTTGTGTAGAATATGGAGTTCGACTGTGGATTGACTATTGTGTTCAATTTTGAGCAAAACCTTAATGGTTTGCTTTGGCATGGACATGGATAGATAATGACTCTTAGTTTAATTAACTTGTTGATCTTGGCACACCAAGTTTGACTTTTTAGAAACCAAATGTGAACACTGAGAATAATGTGAACTTAGATGTTGACTAGTTGATTAGCAGCAACCTGAAGCTGGTTGCTAATCAGAATTGCTATTGACACCCCGTTTTGAAATGAGAATCAGTGAAGTCCGATCTCATGTGTTAATGTTTTGTTAAGTTCAATATGATTTTCTTCCCTCTTTTACTTTGGAAAGCACTCTGTCCCTTTTTCTCTTTGACTTAATAATGTTGATGCCAACAGCTTTAAGTAAGCAAAGCTTTGTGTTCTTGTCGAAAATGCTTTCAATGTGTTTATGTGTGTGCTTTACTGTTCTTTGGCTAATGCCATTGTTGCTGATAGTTGCTTTTCTTTCTAAAAACATTTAATGTTGCTGAATGTGTAGGAATTGTACTTCGAGGCTTCTCATCGCCTAAGATTGCGGGTTTGAAGCTTCATTGCTCTGGCAGTGACTCATGACATGCTTTATGTTGTTCATAGCCACGATGTAAGACCTAGAATTAATAAAGATGAAGGATAACGGTTCATCAAGTAGTAAAATGATTAATCGAAACTGGGTTTTGAAGCGCAAGCGAAGAAAGCTTCCTTGTGGACCATCCCTAGCCAATGGTAAAGAAGAGAACTTAGTAGCATCAGAATCTCCAAGGAGTACTTCAGCTAAACGAAGGCTGAAAGGTGAAATAAGCTCCGATCAGTTGTCATCTAAAAAGAAAGGAAATGATGGGGTTAGTTGTCTTGTTCCATCAGTTATTTATTTCCATCATTGCAATTTAGTTCTTTTCTTTTCTTATTTGATATGGTAAGTTATGTTTGTGGATGGTTGAGGTAGCTACACAATCTCTTGATTTTTCTCTTTTTTTTTTTTTGGAAAATGCTCTTGTCAATATGTTTCAATTTTACTCAAGATTTGATTAGTTAAAGTGTTGTCGAATTTAGCTAGGTTTTTATCAACTATCATAATCAATGTGCCAGAAGTTAAATTTTAAATCATGCATGCGTCAATTCAATATCACTTTTTACCCATATTAAGAGTTAAGGTACTCAACATTAGAGCTATTAGTGGAATTGGGTTTTCATCGGTCTTTTCCACCTTGATTTGTGTAGTCCTCTTCTTCTATGCATCAAACCTCAAGTACTTCTAATCGTGATTACAGATTGTGTTTGCAGAAGCATTTCATTTTTTGCACATGTCTACCTCTCCCCTTGTTCTGCTTGAGAAACATGTATACTGTATACTGGAAACTCTAACAGCATCATTATAGTATCATACTGTATACTAGGTGAGGAGAAAAGTAGTGTATGAAGCTCAAACAAAATCCAAAGGAAGGGTTCTATTTATACGTCCATTTGCAATCTTGTGTCTTGACTGTGTTTTGAGGCATTTGTAAGCTGCTTCTGACATCTGTTCTTTTCAAACTTTTTGTCTCCAGTACTACTATGAATGTGTAATTTGTGATCTTGGTGGCAACTTGTTGTGTTGTGATAGTTGTCCTAGAACTTATCATCTTCAATGCCTTGATCCACCTCTTAAGGTATGCTATCACACCTGACTTGAGATGATCCTCTTCTTCATTTTGTGGCTGTATTAGCTATTAGTTTTTGACTCTTGTCCTACCTTTTATATCTCTTTTCTTTTCTTTACTCTGCCGTGTTATTCATCATTGCAGCGCATTCCAATGGGAAAGTGGCAATGTCCAAAGTGCTGCAAGAAAACTGATCCACTCAAGCCCATTACCCATCTGGATTCAATTTCAAAACGAGCAAGATCAAAAATCATCAAGACAAAAGCTCACACTGGAATAAAGTTACCTGCTACTGAAAAAATGTCCCGAATTTTTGGAACGTCCATTATTGCGAAGAAAAGATCCTCTTCCACCAAAGGAAAATCTGATTTAGCTCAGGGAGTTGATAATTTGAAAAAGGAACCAGAATCCTCGCAAATAGATGAACCTTGTATCCCCAAGCCAAGTCTTACATCCCTTGCTGGTGCTGAGGAAGGTGGTTCATCTTTTGTGAATGTTGAAGATGAAAAGAAGCTTGATGCATCCCCAACAGATTCATCTGCAGAAAGGAAGTTAATTCCTCCTGCTGATGAGGTTTTGTCTCATTCTAAAACCACAAAATCAGAGCAAAATGATGAAGCACCTGAAGGGAAGCATGAATTGTCTTGTGATAATGAGTCTCCCAGAAGCAAAATTGTTCTTGCAATTGGTGTAGCCACAAGGAGAGATAGAAAAAGAAAGCAGAAAGTCAATAATGAGGCAAGTCAAAAGAAGCGTAAGAGAGATAAAGGAAAGCATACTATTAGTACTTCCAAAAAAAAATCTAAAGCAAATAATATTGGTCATGGGTCTAGTAAAACTCATCAGAAACAGAAACCTCTTAATCATGGGGTTTCTACATCTTTGTCAAAGGATGATGACGGAAGCAAGAATTTAGATGCCCAGAAAAAAGATGAGGTATGTTAAAATCTTCTAGATTATTTATCATGTTAGTGGGTGGTTGGAGGTTTTTTTTGTTTTATTTTAGATCTCAGATGGGTTTTGGAATGAATAATATGGAGAATGATAAAGTTTCTCTTCAAACAAGGATTTGAAGATATTTAATGTTTTAACCCTCTTGAAGTTTTTTACTTTAATGGATTTGCTTGATGTCCCCTTGTTTTCTGAACTTAACTCTTGCATATGTGATTGGGTGCAAATATTGGTCAAAAAAGGAAGTCAGAAATATTTTTTTGGGGGATATTAGCTAGCTAATAAGTTGCTTTGTCTTATATCATGTTGGGCCAATTGTTGCATATATAACTAGAAATTACAGCAGATCTTACATAAGAGTCATAGGGTCTGTAATTTTTCATTCCAAATGGTGCCAGGCGCAAGCACATTTTTTATGCTTTTTCATCGTTATCAATTAGGAGTCCCCCTGGCTGAGATTCTTCCCCTCCAAATTTGCACTACTTTCTTTAATTGCTACTTGTTTTCAGTTCTCCTGCATGCTTAGTTTTATCATTCTATATGAGAATGTGAAAAGAAAACTTCATTAATCTTTTAGCTGAGAGTTTTTCCCTCTGGGTGTGTTTTCCCATGTGGCATACAAATTCAAATTTAAGATGGGTGGCTTATTTTTTGAACTTTTGAAATGGTGATCTTAAAATTTTATACAGTTATAAAATTTGGTTCCTGCATTATTTGCACTAGTTTAGAGTTAAATATATGCTATTTTTTTATACAAGTTGTCTTTCTTTATCTTTCATTTTTTGTCTTCTAAGCATCACATGTGTCACGTTTTGACTAGGAATGTGTAATAGAAATTGTCTGATGATTTTATATTTGTGTTCAAGTTTTTTTGGGTCTACATCAGCGCTGTAAATTCCTTATATCCTGCTGTCTGATATTATAATTGGCCTATTGATGTATAAATTTAGATCTACAGCTTAGGATGGGTCTCATGGATCAGTTGGATCTGGGTGAATATGGACTTGTTTTTTACCGAAATGATTTATAGCTAACACTCTGATTTTGTTAGACATTTAAGTGTGATGTCCTGTAGTCGATGTCTTGAATATGTACACCTCAATGGACCAATATGTGATTTCATACATAAATATCATTGTTGTCTTCATATTTCAATGTTCTTTGCTGATGTCATCAAATCATTGTGACTACTCTTGGAATTCTTTCTGTTGATTGCTTAAATACTTGCTATTTCTTGATCAGAAGCTTCCTGAGGAGGTAACTCACCAGTCAGATGAGTCAGATAAAGGGACTCTGGATGCCTCACTGATTCATGAAGACAGTGTTCCTGCTGAAGTTCAGCAGGTAAGTCAACTTCTTTTACATGGCTATATCAAAGATCATTGTTTCTGCCTTGAATAAAGATTCTTTACTTTTATGGTTAATGAATAGCATTTTTTCCCATATTTTGTACTTATTTGCTTCGCAGGTTGATCGAGTTTTAGGATGTCGGGTTCAAGGTGATAATGCTAGTGTTTTGCATCACGCATCTGTAGCAGTTTCAGAAGACATGCATTCTGATGATTTGCTAATTGTAGAAAATCAAAACAAGCTTTCAGAGGAGAATTCTGTTTGTGATATTGATTCTGATATAGCAGCTGCTGAAAATCTTGCTGAAGGTTGTTCTAATACTTTGAAAAGTTCTGATAAAGAAGAAAGCATAAAGAATGAAGTAAGAGTGGATAAAATACATGTATATAGAAGGTCTGTCACTAAAAAATGCAAGGGGGGGAATTCCATGGATTTATTGAGCAAAGATGCCAAGGATTCTGATTGTGCAATCTTAAATGGTAAGGATCCAGATGAATCTGCAGTAATTGTAGAAGATTCAAGAAAAAGAAATGAAAAACTGGTAGTAGAGGAGGTGGATGCTGATGTTATTTTGAGAAGTCATGATACCAGTGAAGTTCCAAAAATTTGTGAAACACCCACAAGGATAAAAGAGATGGATGTAGAAATGAAAATGAGTAGCAGTGCTGAAAATAAAGTTGAGGAACCAGCTGGGACTCAATCTGCATTTTCTAATGGGGAGACAGTGTCTTATGAATTTTTTGTTAAATGGGTGGGGAAATCACATATTCATAATAGTTGGATTTCTGAATCGCAGCTGAAAGCTCTGGCAAAGAGAAAACTAGAAAATTACAAGGCCAAGTATGGAACATCTGTGATAAATATCTGTGAGGAAAAGTGGAAGAAGCCTCAGCGAGTTATCTCTCTCCGTGTTTCAAATGATGGTATGAAGGAAGCTTTTGTGAAGTGGACTGGTCTTCCATATGATGAGTGCACTTGGGAAAGATTAGAAGAACCTGTTGTTCAACAATCTTCTCATCTGATTGATCTGTTTGATCAGTTTGAACGCCAAACATTGGAAAAAGATGCTGCTAAGGATGAATCTAGGGGAAAGGGGGACCAGCAGCATGATATTGTTAACTTGGCAGAGCAACCTAAAGAACTGAAGGGAGGCTCACTGTTTCCCCATCAGCTTGAAGCTCTCAATTGGTTGCGTAAATGCTGGCATAGATCCAAAAATGTTATATTGGCTGATGAGATGGGGCTTGGGAAAACTGTGTCTGCTGTGGCCTTTCTTTCATCACTTTATTTTGAGTTTAAAGCCACTCTGCCTTGTTTAGTGCTGGTTCCACTTTCTACAATGCCTAACTGGCTTGCTGAGTTTGCATTATGGGCTCCTGACTTAAATGTTGTGGAGTATCATGGTTGTGCAAAAGCTAGAGCCATCATTCGCCAGTATGAATGGCATGCTAGTGATCCAAATGAATTGAATAAGAGAACAGCTTCTTACAAATTTAATGTTCTTTTGACTACTTATGAAATGATTCTTGCGGACTCCTCTCATTTGCGTGGAGTTCCTTGGGAAGTTCTTGTGGTTGATGAGGGTCATCGTTTGAAAAATTCAGGCAGTAAGCTGTTTAGCTTGCTCAACACATTCTCTTTCCAACATCGTGTTTTGTTGACTGGAACTCCACTTCAGAATAACATTGGTGAGATGTATAACTTACTTAATTTCTTGCAGCCAGCTTCCTTCCCTTCTTTATCTTCATTTGAGGAGAAGTTTAATGATCTTACAACTGCGGAAAAGGTTGAGGAACTGAAGAAACTTGTTGCTCCTCATATGCTTCGAAGGCTTAAAAGGGACGCCATGCAAAATATTCCCCCTAAAACTGAACGAATGGTTCCTGTTGAGTTGTCATCCATTCAAGCTGAATACTACCGTGCAATGCTAACTAAGAACTATCAGATATTACGGAATATTGGGAAAGGAGTTGCACAGCAGTCAATGTTAAACATCGTGATGCAACTGAGAAAGGTTTGTAATCATCCATATCTCATACCAGGTACTGAGCCTGAGTCTGGATCAATGGAGTTTCTTCATGAAATGCGTATAAAAGCTTCTGCCAAGTTGACTCTGTTGCATTCCATGCTTAAAGTGTTATATAGGGAAGGCCATAGAGTTCTTATTTTTTCACAAATGACTAAGCTTCTTGATATCCTTGAGGATTATTTGACCATAGAATTTGGTCCTAAAACATATGAGAGAGTTGATGGTTCTGTTTCAGTGGCTGATCGTCAAACAGCGATAGCGAGGTTTAACCAAGACAAAAGTCGATTTGTCTTCTTGTTGTCAACACGTTCTTGTGGCCTTGGTATCAATTTGGCAACAGCTGACACTGTTATAATCTATGATTCTGATTTCAATCCACATGCTGACATCCAAGCTATGAATCGGGCACATCGAATTGGACAATCAAACAGACTTTTAGTATACAGGCTTGTAGTTCGTGCCAGTGTAGAAGAGCGCATCTTGCAGCTTGCTAAAAAGAAACTAATGCTTGATCAGCTGTTTGTTAACAAGTCTGGATCTCAAAAGGAAGTGGAAGATATTCTGCGATGGGGAACAGAAGAACTCTTCAATGATTCTTCAAGTGGGAAAGACACAGGTGAAGGTAATAGTAATAAAGAAGAAGTGTTAATGGATATGGAACATAAGCAGCGGAAGAGGGGTGGTGGTCTTGGAGATGTGTACAAGGACAAATGTACAGATGGTGGCACCAAGATTGTGTGGGATGAAAATGCAATTTTAAAACTGCTTGATCGTTCAAACCTGCAGTCTGGATCAACTGATATTGTTGAGACGGATTTGGAGAATGATATGCTTGGCTCAGTAAAGGTGAGTTGTTATGCTCATATTATGTTGAATTATGTGGTTTTGATGTTAATACAATCATCGGTTAGCATATGGAAGGACATATTGTACTGGTCTTTTCACACAGGACTGATACAAACTGATGCATTTGTTTCATCAAATCGTTGGAGCTACTGTTTTTGTTGCATCCATGTTTGCTTTTTGCAATAAACGTGTCCTACACAATTGAAATTTTCTTCAAATTGAGCTTAAAATACTAGGTTTAGTTGGTTAAACTTGGGCTCAAGGGTGTACCTTAAATGTTGGGAACTATACGTGCTTATAAATATTTAGAACTGCTTCAGCAGGCTTTAGACCACATTATAGCTATAGGTTGTAAAACCAACTGATTACATTCTAGGAGCATTTTGATGTATGGAGGCTTGCATTTTATTACCAACCATCAGAGCCTGTTGTAGAGGATACTGTATCTGTTTATCTTTAAAATGTTGTTTCGTAGAGAATTCATGCTTGTTTGAGAGAATTTTTTATCGTTAAAATTGATAGTTTTTTCTCTGTATTTGCCCCCATTTGTGGGGTCTTAAAATTAGCTGCTCATAAGAGAATTGTTCTTCAATAATTCTCATAGTTTTTAATATTTTCTCAGACTCATTTTATCTTTATCGCTGGTTGCATTTCTGGTCTGATATCTAATTCTATGGAAAGCAGGAGAATATTTGTTGTTTGTTATTATCAAACATTTTCTCATTTTCTTCATGTGCAGTCTGTGGAATGGAATGATGAAACAACAGATGAAGCAGGGGGAGGTGAATCACCTCCAGCTGTTGCTGATGATACTTCTGTGCAGAGTTCTGAGAAGAAAGAAGATAATGTGTTAAATAATACTGAAGAAAACGAATGGGACAAACTTTTGCGTGTGAGGTGAAAATTTTTTTTTCCCTGTTATTTCTCTTTGAAAAAATCATTGAATTAATGGTTCCTTATATTTAAATGCGCAGGATGATCTAATTTTTTGGTGCACTGGAAAAATCCATTAGAGTAGTTAAGAAAATGATGAAATTTATGCATTGACTAGTGTCATGGAATGAGGTCAATAGCAAGGAATATGAGTTATGAGGATTTCCAAGCATATTACCAGGGTGTCAAACTTGAGAATATTTTCTTTTTCTTGTTCATTAAATTATAGAAATGGCCTTGTTGTTAAATTATAAGACACAACCCTTGGCTTTTGTCCCAAAACGTAAGTCAGTGTAGGGATGGCTTTCTTTGCCTGCACGGACCTAGAGGTTGGCCATTGGCAGGTTTAGACTGCCTTATGCTGTACAAGAACATCCTATAGATGGTTTCAACTATATAGAGACTTGTTTTATTTATGTTGGGGTTAGGAAGTAGGCTATAAATACCTATTTTATTTCATCTTCTAGTAGTTTTGGATTATTGGGCTCTTTTATGATTGAGATATTGAGAATTGAGATTTAAGGTTTTGGGCAATCAAAATTTCAGATTATATATTGAGCTTTTCGGTAGTTCTTGATAGTTTCTTTGGCATTTTGGGTGCTACTTCACTGCCTTTAAATTTCTAAATATAGCATGGTCCACAATTCAGAACTGGCTGTTGTTTTTGAATGAAATAAAACTTACTTGATAAATGAATGATTGTGGTAAGTGCTGTTCAGACACAATGAACGCTATTCTGTAGAATAAGTGTCGAAATAGAATAATAAGTAGAAATCAACTTATTTTCAGTGCGAGAATAACACCTCTTACATCTCCTTATAACTTTAAAGGCAATTCATTTCTTAGGAGAACAATCAATGCATCTGTGAACATTAAAAGCAATTGACCTTTTGGGAAATGAAACAAGAATAAAACTAGTCATCATTATAGTGTGCCTTATGGTATTATGTCACTAACTTGAGTACCCACTTTGGTAGTTTGAATTTATTTTTTGGAGTGCTTGTATTTAACTTTCTTGCTTGATTTACTGGGTAACAGGTGGGAGAAATATCAAAGTGAGGAGGAAGCAGCCCTTGGTAGAGGGAAGCGACAGAGGAAAGCCGTCTCTTATAGGGAGGCATATGCTCCACATCCTAATGAAACGATGAGTGAGGTACTTCACTTTGCTTTCTAATTAAAATGCATTCCCCCTCCCCCCCTCTTTTAACATGGCTGCCTGTGACATGACATACGATTTAGACTTAGTAATCAACAGTTAGCATTTAGTATTATTTGTTTTATTTTTCTCACTATTTTTCCTTCATGTCTGTTTCAATGTCTTAATTTGGAGAGAAAAAAAATTTCATTCCAACAATATATTTTCTTTGCCTGTTCAAAGTTAGTTTTGATTTACATGATGCCTTTCTTTCCTCCTCTAGCTGTCATATGCCATCTTGTCAGTTTTTTAAAAATGGTGACCAATGATAACTTTCATACATTTCATTCTTAATATCTCTCATAATGGCTAACTAGGATGGAGTAAAATTGACATTTTAGTCAGAACTGAAGTTCCTCTTCTCCCTCCCCTCTTTCTTTTACTCCAATTACTTCAAATCTTTTATCCATTTCTGTCTTTAGCATTTCCCTCTTCTAACTATTCTCTTCTGCTTGTGCCAACAATTTCTTTGTGAGGTAAACTGAGATCCCTTCATTTAATTGGACTACTCAAATATAGAACCTTTGAGAAAAGACTGGCTTTTCATATATCTCCGTCATAAATATGTAAAACTTCTTTAAATCATATGGACATACTTTAATGATTCCACATGCACATGCGAATGCTTGCATAGTTGCCTGTAAGTAAGCTACATTAGTTCTTGTACTACTTATTCATGGTGTTTGCAACTTGTTATTTTGTCAAAATGCAGAGTGGTGGTGAAGAAGAAAGAGAACCAGAAGCAGAGCCAGAGCGGGAATATACACCAGCTGGACGAGCTCTTAAAGCAAAGTAGTACGTTCAGATTCTTTCTGAGAATTTCACTTTTCAAATGCCAGGAAAATAGTATTTTTAAAATTCCAATTTTTAAATGCAATGTTAGCTGATTGATTGTTAAAACAGGTAATGAATCTCTATAATGAACTTGTTGGGCCAAACATTTAAATTTGCAGAAGAATTGATACATACTCTCCTTGTTGAAATCTTTGAATAATTTGGCAGCCATCCCTACACTTATCTTTTACTTTCAGAGATACAATTTGGGTTAACTTTGTTAAGCAAATGAGTAGGATAGGATTCTTAAATATTTGACATCTTCGATGCGTTAATTTACTTTATAATCCTTTTTGGACAGTACTAAACTCCGTGCTCGACAAAAAGAACGGCTGGCTAGGAGGAATGCAATTGAAGAGTTTCGTTCGAGTGAGGGATTTCCTAGACTTGAGTTAGTACCTCAGTGTCCTTCCATGAATGAGAGAGATGGGGATCATGTAAACCAATCAGCTCAACAGACAGTTAAAGAAAAGTGTTCAGTAATTGACTTGGAGGATAACAAACTTGCTCAATCATCAGATGAACCAAAGAGCAAGGCTGATTCAATTTTAAGGCTTGGGAGGCTATCAAAACATAAAATAAGTGGTCAGTTGGATCTTTCTATTAATCCTCTTCATCAGTCTTCCCCTGACATAATCCTTCCAAGTAACAATCATCAGGGCATAAGCTATACCAGCTCGCTATCAACCAACAACTTGTTGCCAGTTCTTGGGCTCTGTGCCCCCAATGCTAATCAATTAGACTCGTATCATAGAAACTTCTCAAGATCAAATGGCAGGCAAAGCAGGCCAGGAACTGGACCAGAGTTTCCATTCAGTTTAGCTCCGTCTACTGGACCTTCAGCTGAGAAAGAAGCTAAAGGTCAAGAGACTACCCTGGACAAATTTAGATTGCAAGATGTATCACCAGAAGTTTTACAACAGCGTCTTAGAAATAGCAATCAAGATAGTTGGCTTCCATTTAGTCTGGTAACTCTATTTCTCTCCATTTTGGTTTGTTTAGTTGTCAAAAGCAAAACCTTCTTTCCATGTAAATATATGATGACAATACTTATTTCTTTGCAGTATCCTCCCGCCGTTCCACAAGGAAAAGGTTCTGATCGATTAGAAAGCTCTGGTGCTAGTTTTGCTGATTTTCAGGAAAAGATGTCATTGCCTAATTTACCTTTTGATGAGAAATTGCTTCCCAGATTCCCCCTTCCTACCAAAAGCGTGAACATGTCACATCATGACCTATTGCCTAGCTTATCCTTAGGGAGTAGGCATGATGCTGTAAATGAGTCCATGCAAGACCTTCAGGCAATGCCACTGCTGTCCAGTTTGAAATTCCCTCCACAAGATGTTCCTAGGTATAATCAACAAGAGAGGGACATGCCTCCAACATTGGGTTTGGGTCAGTTGCCGTCCATTTCTTCTTTTCCTGAAAACCATAGGAGGGTGCTTGAAAATATTATGATGAGAACTGGATCTGGTTCAGGGAACTTGTATAAAAAGAAATCAAAGGTAGAGGGCTGGTCAGAGGATGAACTTGATTTTCTCTGGATTGGTGTTCGTAGGCATGGACGAGGGAATTGGGAGGCCATGCTTAGAGACCCCAGGCTAAAGTTTTCAAAGTATAAAACTTCAGAAGAATTGGCAAATAGGTGGGAGGAGGAACAACTCAAGATTTTGGATGGGCCAGCTTTCCCAGTTCCAAAATTCACCAAGCCAACAAAAACTACCAAATCTTCTTCCTTGTTTCCGAGCATTCCTGATGGAATGATGACACGGGCATTGCAGGGAAGTAGATTTGTTGCACCATCAAAATTTCAATCCCACCTGACAGATATGAAATTGGGTTTTGGTGATCTAGCTTCCAGCCTGTCTCATTTTGAGCCAGCAGAGCAACTTGGTTTGCAAAATGATCATTTTCCTCCTATTCCAACATGGAATCCTGACAAATTTCGTGCAAACTTTTCTGGAGATTCAATTGCTGGACCCTCTGATAGGCCAGGCCCTTCTTCAAATGTACCTAGTGAGAAACCCTTTTTTCTCAACTCTTTTGGAGCCAGCAACTTGGGTTCAAGTCTGAATTGCTCCAGTAGCTATGATTTACACAGGAAGGAGGATGATTATGGTTCAATGAAGTATGGGAAGCTGCCTAGTCTTCTTGATAGATCGCTTCATATTTTACGTGATTCACACAATAATGGTGGAAGTGGTGAATCTGCCAGCTCTGGATTGCTCCCCGATCCAAATAAAGTGCTGAATCCTTCCCATTCAAAGGGAAAAGAAGTAGTTGGAAATAATTCTTCCAATAACAAGTTACCTCATTGGCTTCGGGAAGCTGTTAACACTGCTGCCAAACCACCAGATCCTGATCTACCACCCACTGTGTCAGCAATCGCTCAGTCAGTTCGTGTACTGTATGGAGAAGATAAGCCAACCATTCCCCCGTTTGTGGTACCTGGGCCCCCTCCTTCCCAACCAAAGGATCCTAGGCGAGGTCTAAAGAAGAAAAAGAAGCGGAAGTCACATATGTTCAGGCAGGTCCTACCAGATGCAGCTGGAAGTAGCAGCCTCCCTCCAGCATGCACAATTCCATTAGCCCCGCCATTTCAACTGCATCCACAATCAATAACTGGAACTGCAGGTCTTCCTTGGATTGAATCTGATCTGAACCTGCCTCCTCTTAACTTAAATATGATGAATCCCTCATCTTCATCAGCATACCTAATTCCACCAAAGAAATCAAGCATGGGTTTATCCCCTTCCCCTGAAGTGCTACAACTGGTAGCGTCTTGTGTTGCTCCAGGTCCGCACATGTCATCATCTTCTGCCATGACAAATTCAAGTTTACTTGATAGCAAGCTTCCATTGCCAAAATCTGTTAATGAAGTCGGATATCCAGATTCACAAGGTGTGTCTGACAAAAGAATGGCTAAGCAGAGCTCTCCTATTGATGTACAGGATCAGCCACCAGAGGAGAGACGAGATGAGCATGATAGTGGGGATTCTAGCAAGACTCAGTCTGATCCTTCTCGGCCTGAACAGCCTGATGTAGAGGAAATATCATCAGAAGGCACTGTGTCAGATCATCCTGTGAGTGACCATGAACCATAGCTGTTATACAGGAGTAAACAGTGAAAATAATTATTCTTTGATGTGCTCGAATTTTTGTAGGCGTGATGCAGTGAGTGATTAACTAGAGTATATAGGATCACTTAGGACATCTCTAGTGTAAAGTTTCTGTAAGAGGAAATGAAATATATAGTGTTGCATGCTTGCAATTGCTTCTTTTGTCATCTTGCCTCCAGTTTGAGAGCTTGCTATTATTTGCGGAGCAGACAATGAAATTTTCATCTGCATAATGAGGTTCATATCAGCTGACCTAACCAGGTCATGGAATTTGGAGAAAAGTTTCTTTCATGTCGCAGTAAGCTTCTGCCGCATTTACTCTCTCCAACAACCGAGCTGTGCCATTTTTTGTTTCATAACTGTAAAATTCATTCTCCTGAATGTGATGATCACTCTAGCTAGTTTATACCTTGGCATTATTAATGTAGCATGGATCGTGGATATATTTATATATATATATATATATATATATATAACACATGATTTAGTGAATTTTGCTGCAGCGGCAGAATGAAAACTTGTGCAAAAAATGCCCCATGTATTACCAGTTTTCTGAGCAAAAGATACTTTCTCCAAGTATGTGCTGCTGCAGGTTGATTTGAAATTGCCAGATGTTTATAGATACCCTTTTCAGATAAACCCCTTTTCCTAGGTTTGGTTACAAATTGCTTTTCTTTTGTGTGTGTGTGTGGTTGGGTTATAATATAAATAAATAAATAAATAAATATACTGGTTTNTGGTTTTATAATAAATAAATAAATAAATAATATATATATATATATATATATATATATATATTCATTTGCCAATCGTAGGTCAGGTTGGATTGACCCCATCTCTTGTATGTAATAAATATTTCAATTGCATCTTGTGGGGTAGCTTCTTTCTTGAGTTATGCCTCGGAATCAGTCTGGTTTAGTATTATATTGGTAGTATGTTGTTGTGCATGACTGACCATCCATGCTTTCACTGTGACAATATGGTATTGCAGCACAACCATGGACTAAAAAGAAGTGAAGTGACTCGAGCGCAGGTAGGCTTGTAAAGCAAGGAAAACATACTGTTATGGAATCGATAACTTGTGGGATTAAACTAATCAGATTCAAATTCTGGATTGGTTGTTTAATGCAATGTTAACTATATAGAACAAGCTGACCGTCAATTATGGGTATTTGTCTCCCATAATAAATTAATTACAGATTCAGCATTCTTAAGTAATTCACTTGGAGATGGTAGCTGCCCCCCTGCACATGGATGCCTGCGGCCATTTCTTTTCTCTTTTTCTCTCGTGATGTTATCATCTGTAATGAAATGGAATCTTTACTAGCTTTGTGTTGGAACCAATTCAGCAAAACAGAACAACTCCATGATCTGATTTCTTTTTAATAGTAAACATTATGAGTTGTTTAGATCATCTATTCCATTAAAACAAGCTCCCTTGTCTATCATCAAAGTTCAGCAAAATCAAGGGGAGGCAACGAGAAACTCCATTGTTTTCCGGTTTTGGGTTTAAACTAAAGATTTCATTCCTCATTCCTCCATAAACGTATACATGATATGTAGTCTTTGTTTGATAAAAAATAAAATGATAATCACAATGGAAAGCAGGGAAGAAAACTAAGAAGTAATGGTAGAGGGACTATGTTGAGAAGCAGCAGGCAGCGTGTGGGTTGAGCAAGGTCTTCTAGATCTTGGATTGGCCACAAACCTTGAAGAGAATGCATAGAATTGATAGTAGTCTTCATCATCTACTGAGCTCCCGCACCCGCTTCTATCAAAGTTGAGAGAATAGCTCAATGGATCATACCGGCACTGGAATGAACTTTGCCTACTTGCTCCTGCGGAGCGCACCATCTCCTTGCTCTGTTTCTTCACCTTCCTCATGAACCTTGCTAGACACCTACAGTTGCAACAACTTCTTGTCGTCCCATTTTTGCCCAATGAGGACGTTCGACCCGTCGTGGCCCTTGTGGTCGCGGTGCTCCCGGCTGCACCTGTATCGCCGCCGCTTTTGGTGGTGGTGCAGGTGTTTTTTGGCCACCAAAGAAGCCACATTTGTGCCATCGTTTTTCTCTTCCTCGACTTCTCCGTCTAGCTAGGACAAGGAGGGGTATTAAGTGGATTTGTGACAGTGGTGAAACTGAAACGAACAAGACTAGGTGAGGGTGAGACCGTGAGGGGGATCAGCCAGATTTGGGTGATGAGGTTTCCTGGAACATATATAGAGAGAAGCGAGGAAGTGCAATCACGCTCCTAGGGAGAGAGTGAAAGTGGACCTTGGTGTGGTTTCTGTTATTCAAAGACCTATTTTTTAACGTAGATTTTCATGCAAAGCCAAATATTTCATCACCCACGTGACCGCAACGAGTTAAAAGAGCGTTACAAGAGAAGATGGTTAACTTTTTGAGTTGAAGCTTAGCTAGCTTTACTTTACTTATATTTCAACTCGAAAGAAAGTGCTCAATGCCTGTACAAGTAGCATGTCTCTTCACATATCGTCTCGATCGGTTTGTCCTTGAAATTTTCTATCTGGGAACTCAGATATAGTAAGGAATCAGTTCATGAACTGTTGCGTACTGTTGTCAATCATGTATATTACTTACCCACTTCCATGTAAAAATTATGTAACCAACATTCCTGGTACTAAATGTGTCGATATCGTTTTCTACCACACCGTATGGATGAATTTGTAATAAATAACGTATATTTGGTGTATATTTTTGTATTTTCTTTCGTATTACCACTGTCTTGTAGTGCCTAAAACGTCAAAGAGCACATGGGGGGCATTTCAATTCAGGGTTATAAGAGTCTATTGCTTTTCAAATGTCGACTTTTTATGTAGGAGTAGGAATGTTTATATGCAAGCAATTCACTCCGCAAAGATGAAATGATTCTGGGTTTCACTCAGTCTAGACCGCATAAAGTAAAAGTTTGATACAATTCCCTCCTTTTTACAGTGAATTGCTATCTTTCTTAGCCCAGCTTCGAAGGAAATCTCTTTGAATCCCAAATCCTTCCTGGACATGCATGTTCATGAAGGATTTCCATGTCAAAATCCTTGGCTTGGACGACTACAGCTTAATTAGTTACCTGGCCAGCCTAGGTGAGGTAGTTTAAACAAGATTCAAGGTAAAGAAGTGGAGTGAGCCTGGAATTTCAGTGTGAGAGCAGGGACATGATCGGCAAGGAGTGGAAAGAATGATTGAAGGCAGTGGCCATGGTGGTAAAAACATGCTGAGGCAGTACAGAAATAGTATTATTAAAACGTCAGACCTCAGGAATCATAATTTGACTCAAAATCATATGAGATGACTTGAAATTGACAGTCCATATATTATATTTTTTCATGTGGACCTACTTTATACTATCTCTCTCCCTCTTTCCTCTTTTTCTATAAATTACAGGTGATCTGTTTAATTATTTATGCTTCTGTGAAGGAAAGGCTAATTGAATTTATAGAATACAGGTACTTATAATGGGTGGATAATTGGATCCAGATAACCCATTTTTGTGGAGTAGGTAGGTGTCTGGTCAGGCGGCAAGTGGGAGGAGGACAGGCACAAAGGCGCAAGTCAAAACTCAAAGGGGTTGAAAACTTGGACAGGTTGATTGATTGAGTCGCCTGTGACTGCAAGGGACGAGGGGGTCCTACTGCCTGAGAGAGGGATCACATTTTCACATGGTAGCTTAGACTTGCAGGGCCAGAGAAATACTGAGAATTTTTGTACTAATATAGAGAAAAAGGAAAAAGAGGGAAAGAAAGGAAACCACATGCTGTGCTGCTGCTTGCCTGAGAAACTGATTAAATATCGCGTGGCTTATTTGTCAGGCCTGTGTGAACAGAGACATTCACTGCGGGACATCCAAGATGTATAACGAAGATCTCTCCGGCCCCTCTCTGACAAACACAAAACTTACTGAGATTAAAGCATGGAATGCAGATGCAGTGCTCTCTCAAACCCCATAATGAAATTATATGGCTACAATATCAGTCAACTTGAAAATTTTCTTAGCTTTTTGGTAACATCGATCATACACCAATATTTTCATTGAGTCTGTTTATTCATCTTGAACTTGCAAATTTCTTGCTTTCACAAGTTCCAAACCATGCATGTATGCCATCACACACACACACACACACACACACAAATGCACCTGAAGCAATAGAAAAATCTAGTTACTATAGCTTGAAAACAGTTGGTATCCAACTATGTATTCATATATGTCCAAGTTAGTGGATATTAACCATGCATGCATCTATGTTTTCTTTCTAAGTATGTCATCATACAATTTTTCTTTTTTCAAGAAAATTTCTTGAATACTCAACTCTTTTAGTTTTCTTTTCAACTATACTCTTAACATAGACATCCTCCGAGCTAGGGTATATATATGTATCTAAACAATTCAACCATTGATGAAAGCCTTGCTTGCATAGTGGGTTTTGGTTCAACTTTAACTGGTCAAAGTGAGAACAAGAGCTTAGGTTTAAAAAAATTTTGCCTTGGATGCTGCAGCTACTCCAGATTCTATCTGTAGATTTGGTTGCATGAATATATATATATAGCTGCTGGGTGCTGTCCTGACAAATATATATATATATATATTGGTATATATGTAAATGATAAAACAAATCAGTAAACTATGTCCCATTATGCGAAACTTTTTTATATTTTCATTGTATTAAAAGAAACACTTATCATTTGATTTGTATCCATTTAAACTCTTAAATAGCCATTAATTTTTCATTAAAGTTAAGATTTACATGAGCATAAATCAAAAAAGAAAGATTTTTGCCGATACAACGAAAGAATATGAATTTTTTCGCATAAAATGAGATAATTAAGAGACTTTTTTTTTCAATATTTAAACCATATTTATTTGAATATATATTTTTTTGTCTGAGTGTCTCTCATGTGCATAGAACATGGCCTTTGCAACCCCATTTTCCCCTTTGTTTAATTTGGGTTTAAAAAAGAATAATTTCCATTGACGCTGGTAAATCTTGTTGTGTCAGTGTCCACGCGGTTTCAAAGGATTGATCATCTTAGCTGCTTCTCTTTCCCACAAAGCAATACCTCACTCACCTATAAAACAAAGCGAAAAGAATCCACCCAACTCGGGGCGGCTTCTTCTATCTTCCTTGGGTTTACGTTGTTGCTCTTCCTTTTGGCTAATTCCACATTTTCGATTTCTTTTTATTTCTTTTTCCCTTGAGTTTTATGTTCTTTACACACAAAAGAGATAACTTTACTAACATCTGAACAGTCAATGTCTTGAATTTCTTCAATTCTAAACCGACCATGTCAATATATATATATAAACAATATAATTTAATTTATAAAAATATTATTAAAAGATAAAACGAGTGCAGTTAAAAAGAATGTTAACGGTATTATAAAAAAAATTACAGCCGAATGTCAAATTTGTTGTAGTGGAGTACACAATCTGTGGGTGTTGTCACTTGTTTTTAGACAATTAGGTTAATCATGTTTTATTAATTAATTAATGCGTCCCAAACATGGATCAATCTATTAATTAAAAAGTGGGGTATCATATATGTAGGTCAACATTTTGACTAGGGAGTCATGTGATTCATGTAGTCCCCAACTTATAAATATTATAAAATTAGTGTTTTTTTTATTAATTTATTCAAAGGAAATCAAGCCTAATTAAACACCAAGAACATGCTTCACTTAGGTCAGAAAATTAGTTTAATACTAACCTTAATGGAAGAAAAAAATAATAAAAAATTTAGAACTACAAATTGGATATATGGTGACATTAAGTTATTGGATTTGCCTGTCATACACTCTTTGTCACCGTTATATACCTTAGCACTACGTTTTGAAAATTTCACGAGTATAATTTATAAATCGGTTCAAAATAAAGTATTCGTTGATTGACCGATTAATCGAATTAGATCGATTAATTTGGTTAGTAATTGAATTAACCAAAATATTTGAACTCGAACCCAATTTTCTTGATTTTGTTCTTTCTATGCTATATACTTTCTTATTATCCTAAACCAATTAATTCGATTAAAAGAGAACAAAATTTTAAAATTAAAAATAACTGAATTAATCGATATAACCCGCACTCGTTTCGAAATTAATCGAATCATTTTACCGATTTTATTGGATTAATTCTCAAACAAAGTCCAAGGTCCAATTTGTCCCATAAAAAAGACTTATGCAATGGAATTGATGGGCCTAGGCTCGAGAATATTTAAAAAAGTTTGGGCCATTTCTCCTGTTTTCTTCATCTTTGGGCTGAAAATATTGGGATGGCCCACTACCACTAGAAATCGCAGGGACACGCGAGTATCGAAAATGCCAAAGATTGCGAGTACGGCATTCTCGTCTTATGCTTGCCCTAACTAAACTTCTTGTCTACTCGCTCTTAAACCTCTCTCTCTTTGCCTGCTTACTGATCAAATCCTCCTTCAACTCAGGTAAACTACTTCACTCTTTAATTTCCTTCTGGGTTTTTCTTCTCCCCCCTATTCTTTAAAAGAAAAAAGAAATATTTTTGCTCTTAGTTAGCTTCCAATAGCAACAATTTTCCATGGTTTATACCACTGGTAGCCGTTGGCTTTGTTTTTCATTGATAGCAGTGTACTTTATATTTTGGGTTGAGTTAATATGCATGGTATCAGCTGTTTTGATTTCCTTCTTTGGTTTTTCTTATTTCTTCAATCATTTGATTGAAATATGCTCACTGATATGTTTGCAAATAACCCAATTACCGATATGTTTGTCAAAGTTTCAATCTTTCATTTTTCTTTTCAGACAAGTTGCGGAATTTGCAATTTTTTTCCCTCACTTGGGTTGAATTTGAAAGCACTTTATTTTGATGTGGGAACTTTACTTTCAGTTGATATCTTGAACACGTGTGGATTGTTTCCCTCTTACGATTTGGTTTTAGAGAGGATTAAGGAATGGTTCCCACGGGGATTGATCTTGAGCTCCCGTCTGGAGAGTATCATAAGGAAGACAACAGACCCAATGTGAACATTAACATGATGGAGGGTGGTGATGGAAGGCATGACAGAGGCAGAGTCAGCGGGAATGATGAGGGAAATGGTGGGCGAAATGTTGGTGTAGCGGTAGTAGATGCAGGACCCAGAGCATACACTGGACGTGAAATAAACTTGAATTCTGTGAAGAATTTTGAGCCTCATGATGGAATGGAATTTGAATCAAAGGAGGAAGCTTTTTCATTCTACAAAGAATACGCCAAGTTTGTCGGCTTTACCACTATAATAAAAGCTAGCCGTCGATCAAGAATTTCTGGGAAGTTTATTGATGCAAAGTTTGTATGCACTAGATATGGAAATGAGCGAGAGTCTGGTGGAGTGGAGACTCCAGAACCTGTTCCATGTGCGGATATTGCAACAACCATTCCTGTCAAGAAGAAAAGAGGTAGAGTTAACCGATCATGGTCAAAAACAGACTGCAAAGCCGGCATGCATGTGAAGAGAAGGCAAGATGGAAGGTGGATTGTTCGTAGTTTCATCAAGGAGCATAACCATGATATATTTCCAGACCAGGCATATTTCTCCGGAGGTCATAGAAATTTAGGTCTAGGTAATAGTAATGTCCATACATTGCATGGAAGAACCAAAAAAATGTATGTTTCCATGTCCAGACAATTTGGTGGGCACAAGAAACTTGAGAGTCATAAGGGTGGTGACACAAATCGATTACGTAGCTCTCAGCTCTTAGGTTTAGAGGAGGGAGATGTTAAAGCTTTGCTTGATCATTTTCTCTATATGCAAGATGAAAATCCTAACTTCTTTTATTCTATAGATCTCAATGAAGAGCAGCGCTTGAGAAACTTGTTTTGGGTTGATGCCAAAGGAAGGCTTGATTATGGCTATTTTTATGATGTGGTTTTTTTTGACACCACTTATATCACGAATGAATATAAGTTACCATTTGTTCCCTTTATTGGTGTGAATCATCACTTTCAGTTTCTGTTACTTGGGTGTGCGTTAGTTGCTGATGAGACTAAATTAACTTATGCCTGGCTTATGCGGGCATGGCTTAGAGCAATGGGTGGACGAGCTCCAAAAGTAATACTAACTGATCATGACAAAGCATTGAAAGAAGCTATAGCAGAGGTCTTTCCTGATTCCCGTCATTGTTTTTGCTTGTGGCATATAGTGAGCAAGATACCGGAGAAGCTTAGTTATGTGATGGGGCAACATGAAAATTTCATGACCAAATTTGATGAATGTGTCTTTAAATCTTATACCGATGAACAGTTTGAAAAGAAATGGTGGGAATTGGTTGATGGATTCAATTTAAAAAATGACATCTGGTTTCAATCATTATATGAAGATCGTCAACAATGGGTGCCAGCCTACATGAGAGGCATTTTGCTTGCAGGGATATCTACAATGCAACGTTCAGACAGTGTAAGCTCTCTCTTTGACAAACATCTGCAGAGGAAAACTACTTTAAAAGAGTTTTTAGATCAGTATAAAACAATTCTACGAGAGAAGTCTGAAGAGGAAGCTAAAGCTGATTTTGAAACTTGGCATAAACCACCTCAGTTGAAATCTCCATCACTTTTTGAAAAACAAATGTCTCCTTTGTACACACATGCAATATTTAAAAAATTCCAGGTTGAAGTTTTGGGAGGGATTGCTTGTCATCCAAGAAAAGAAAGTGAACAGGGAGGCACTAAAACTTTTAAGGTTCAAGACTTCGAAAAAAATCAAGATTTTATTGTGGTGTGGAATGAGGCAACGTCAGATATATCTTGTTTATGTCGTGGATTTGAATTTAATGGTTTTCCTTGTAGACATATACTGATTATTCTGCAGTTGTCTGGGGTTCAAAGCATCCCTTCACAACATATATTGAAACGTTGGACAAAGGATGCAAAGAGTAGACAAACCACAGGAGAAGAATCAGATGTTCTTGAAACTAGAATGCAACGTTACAATGATCTTTGTCAACGGGCCTTTAAATTGGGTGATGAAGGGTCTTTATCTCAGGGGAGTTACAATATTGTACTCAATGCTCTGGAAGAAGCATTGAGAAAATGCGAGAGTGTCAATTACTCAATTCGGGGTGTAACAGAACTGATGTCACCACAAACTCAAGGCTCTCATCACTTTGAAGAATTGAACCAAAGTAACAGCACATCCAAGGCAGTAAAAAGGATTAATGCATCCCAAAAAAGACAGGTCAGGGAGTTCTCTGCTGTAATTGTTATTAAATTCTAATTTTTAACCAAACCTTTTTGATTTTCATCATACCTGTTTTGTATCTTTTAGGGATATCCAGAAGGAGAGATCTCAAACTCTGGGATGCCTGACAGCTGGCAACAAATGGTTAGTGGTGGTTGTGTGCCTGTTTTAACATGCTTTTACCATTCCCCAAAGAAATTCTGCCTGTGAAATTTTATTATAAAACAATATCTTAATAGGAATTCCAAAATTGCTTCAGGGACAATCAAATATACGGGTGCCAAGCCTTGAATGTTCTTATGAGTCACAAGAGAGCATTCGTGGGATGGTATGACTTAGTCTTTCAGTGACCATAATGTGGAAAAGAAAACTTGTACCATTTTGACCACGCGAACAGTTTTACTAAAATTCTTGGGTTGTTTTTGTAGGAACAACTGAATTCAAGGACTCCAGCTATTGATAGCTATTTTGGTGCTCAACAACTTGTGCAGGGAATGGTATGAGATTGCCCTCCGCCATGGACAAGCATCCTTATGTGATTATTTGGTTATTGATCAAGGATTTCACCAATAAACTAATTATTGATCAAGGATTTTATATGGTTCTTATAGACTTCTAATAATCAACATAGGATAAATTCATATCGTTTTACAAGCATGTTGGTGTATGTTATTTGGCACAATTCTTAGAAGGTATGATTTCATTCGTGTTGCAGGGACAAGTGAACTCTATTGCCCCACCACATGATGCTCATTACATTACTCAACAAAGAATGCATGGGATGGTATGGCTTTCTGTTATGTGATTGCTGAGAACTTTGCCTTTTATACGGATAATGATGGTATTGAGGGTTTTTCATGCTTCCAGGGCCATACCACAAGAAGTATGGTTCCCTTGTATTGAGCTCTCCTCAAATTATCATTTGTGTTTGAATAAGCTCGTTAATCTTGTTAAATAATGATGCCTGTTGTGCCCTCACAGGGACAGTTACACTTCAGACCGCAAACTATTCCCATTTGTTATGACATTCAAGATGATATACAAGACATGGTACTGAAGTTGCTGTTTGGAATTTTCTGGCATTTTGTTTCTCTGATTTTTTTACATCAGGATTTTGCTCTTATTTCAGGACCAACGTAATGTAGGAGTAGGTCCCCCTCAGTTGCATGGCATGGCATCAAAACAGCTACATTCCAAACACGTCTCTCGTTAGGTGACATTACAGAACTTGTCTAACAAAGGTGATAGAAGTATTCGACTTACAGAACTTGTCTAACTGAGGTGATTGAAAGTATTCGACTTCGGTAATTGATTATTGTGCTTGTCATCAATGAAATTAGAGTCAACAAGCAATTAACCATCCACAATTTCTTTTATATTTGTTAGTAAATTTTTTCAAGCATTTTATAATTTGGCTGCAAGAGATTTGAATGTAGAGGTTTTGGTTCAAGCCTCAAACTAGTCACAGCCCTAAATCTTCAAATCAAAACGAAACAAAGATTTAATGGGAAAGGTTTATTTTGCAGGTAGGGTTGACTCTGGAGATTCTGTATTTATTTGCAGTGACTGACATTGGTTCCGTTGACATTAAAGATGGACTATCAAAGTATCAATCCATCATCATTCACTACACCCTGCTGACCCTCTTGAAGACGCTAACAAGTTTTCATTTCCCCTTCTTTTACTATCAGCAATGCTGCCATAGCAATTCTGTAAATGGTGTTTAGGCTTTGCTCCGCAGAGTGTGTTTTTTGGCCATGGAATCCCTGAATTCTCTCTACTAAGAGTTTTGCCTTTTGTATAGTATACAGTAATGTATATTTCATATTCTTTTGTTGTATCCACGCACGATTTTTCGGTATCCGAAGATTATAGTAAAATTTTTGCTTTAAACAAGCCATTAATAAATCGGAAAAATAAGACCATGAATGTTAAAGAAAAAAATAAAATGAAAAATAAGAAACAGCGGTAGACATGGAAGAAGATTCTACTACCACTATTTAAGGAGAGAGAGTGTGTGGGAGTGGGACAAAAACAAAAGAAAGAGAGAGATGTTTGGGGCAGCTGCTTCTTCTTCTACTACTGCCGCCACCACCGCCGCTAACGCTGCCCACGCGGCGAACACTCTCAACACCGCTCGCTGCGCCTTCCAAAGGAATACTTTCATTTCTCCCTCTCCTTCTTCTTCTTATCACTCGATTGTCTGCGGTCGCTTTCGTTTTCTCTCGCTACGCTCCAGCAACGCTGTTTCAACCAAAGCCATGGCTGACTCTCAAACCCTCGCTGTTCCAAAACACGACCCTCAGTCCTCTGCCCCTGGTACTGTTCTTGCCTTCCCTTTTCCCAAATGTAATCTTTTTTTAACAAAAAAAGGAGATGGTTTGTGATGGCTTTTCTGCTCACTGTCAGGCAATAAGCAAGCGTTGATATCTTTGTCCGACAAGAAGGACCTGGCCTTTCTTGGCAATGGCCTTCAAGAATTAGGGTAAATAAATGACACCCTTTTTTTCTTTTTGGATATTTTCATATTTTTTATGCATCGTTTGCTATGGACTGTTGTTACTTATTCTTTGTTCTTCTTTTTCAACTGGAGTTGGTAGGGTCTGTGTAATCATTATCAGTGTAAAATGTAAAGAAGCAGTTTGTTTTTTTTTTTAAATGTAAAGCAGCAGTTTTGAAGCCAATTTGGTTTGTACTTGCTTCTTTTAAAATTATAGGTACACAATTGTTTCGACTGGAGGAACTGCATCTGCCTTGGAAAATTCTGGTGTCTCTGTAACCAAAGTGGAGCAGCTTACTTGTTTCCCTGAAATGGTAAGCTGGTTCTTATTCTGTGATGTCCTGTCCTACTTAATTAGTTTTGTTTTTATATAGCATGTCCTCGTCACAGCTTCTAGGACCATTAAAGGGGGAAAACTGAATCAAGCAAAGTGATTATGACATCCTCACTGATAATTTATGAAGCTTTTGACTGTTTTGCTAATAAATTTGTCATAGGAAAATGAGATAAAAAAGATTTGAGCAAGAAGTCAAAGCCATTCATTATCTTCTCTGTTAATGATTGATCACCATACTTTCCTAATGATTTGATGTCATCACTAGTATGCCTTGATTTCAGCTTTGAAGCTGATTAAGTTTGGAGATTAACTGTAGTGTCTTTTACAGCTTGATGGTCGTGTGAAAACGTTACATCCTAACATACATGGTGGTATTCTTGCTAGAAGAGACCAAAAACATCACATGGAAGCTCTTAATGAACATGGAATTGGTAAGTTCTAAACTTGTGGTGAAGCTCTTTTATTTATAAAGACTTCTTTTCCCAGTATTTTATCATCCTTTCGCCTTTTTTTTTTGTCTTTTAGCTAAAATAGTTTTTTTTCAGGTACATTTGATGTGGTGGTTGTGAACTTGTATCCCTTTTATGATAAAGTTACTTCCACCGGAGGAATTGAATTTGATGACGGCATAGAGAATATTGATATTGGTGGCCCTGCCATGATTAGAGCTGCTGCGAAGGTAATTGTTAATGATTTAGTAGTGAAGTTGTACACTTTTGCTATATTTCTCAGCCCCAAGTGTGTATCAACTGGAACTGATTTCATGTAGTTTCATGTTCCAATAAATAGTCTTTATCCATTACCAAGCTGATAAAAAGCAAATCTGAACAAGTAATTGAACCACATTGGTAGTGAAGGGCAACTCAAGTTGAATAGGTTAAGCATTTGTTATTTTAATTATTTTGTACAGCAAATAACACATTCATTTAAACAGAATCACAAGGATGTCTTGGTTGTTGTTGATTCACAAGACTATCCTGCACTCCTTGAATACCTCAAAGGCAGTCAGGTTGATCAACAGTTCCGGAGAAAGCTTGCTTGGAAGGCTTTTGAGCATGTTGCTTCTTATGATTCTGCAGTTTCAGAGTGGCTCTGGAAACAAACTGTGGGAGGTATTCTCTTACTTAAGTTTAGCTACAAAATATAAATTTGGTCATTCTTTTGGAAATGGTCTCTAATCCTTTGATGATGTTTGGAAGAAAAGAATGAGACTTCTAATGCTTTAAGCTGAGGGCTGACTAACAAAATTTACTATGAAATAATAAGGGAACAATTTAATTGTCTTCTTTGAAAAAGCAATGCGACAAACTCATTAAATTTGTTTTTCTAGTGCTATCTATAATCATTACAATTTAGATTGACAAAATTCTTTATCTGTTGGAAGATAAATTCCCTCCCAACTTGACGGTTCCATTATCCCTCAAAAGTTCACTTCGATATGGTGAAAATCCTCATCAGAAGGCTGCATTTTACATTGACAAGAGTCTCTCTGAGGTCAATGCTGGTGGTATTGCAACAGCTATTCAACACCATGGGAAGGTGAGATGGATTATTTATGTGATCTTGTGATTGTTTATGCTTGCGAATAATTTAAAGAATAGATGAAATATTGAATTATCTGGCATGTTTTTCCTTCCTACCTTTTCTTGTCCAAGGAAGTATTTGCTTTTACTATTTTATGCAGCTTTGTTCTGTTGATAAATTCTGTGAAGGAATATAAAGCTTTTTAGTCGCCATACTTCTGCCTTTCCATACTGTGTTGTGACAGCAAAATTTTGGCTTCTATCATACAAAGCCTGCTAGAATTTGTATTGTAGCCTTTTCTAAAAGGTGTCTTTTTTCATTGCTATTCTTTTTTAGGTTTGTAGTTGTGGACTCAAAAGCGTCATCAAATTAGAGTATTATGATTTTTTTTCGTTTTCTTCCATTGTAGGTCTCAGCCTGTGTTATGTTTACTCGTCAGTTTTGTTCCATGGCATATCCTTAATTCTATTTATCTTGGTGCAGGAAATGTCATATAATAACTATTTAGATGCTGATGCAGCATGGAACTGTGTGTCAGAGTTTAGGAACCCTACATGTGTGGTTGTAAAGCACACAAATCCCTGTGGGGTAGCTTCTCGTGATGATATCCTTGAGGCTTACAGGCTGGCTGTGAAAGCTGATCCAGTGAGTGCGTTTGGAGGAATTGTAGCCTTCAACATAGAAGTAGATGAGGTAAGTTAATAAACTTCTTGGAAGCATTATATGGAGTTGTGCTGCCATTATATTCCTATATGTTGGGTGTGGGATTGTTGAATATCATTTTTTTTTTTGTATGCTACCCTCAATATCAAGATAAGAGTGATAGACACATTTTGATTGCTTACTTTGTTTGACTTTTAGGCTCTTGCTAAGGAGATCCGAGAGTTCCGAAGCCCAACAGATGGTGAAACTCGGATGTTTTATGAGATTGTTGTGGCTCCCAAGTATACAGAGAAGGGGCTTGAGATCCTCCGTGGAAAATCAAAGACATTGAGGATCCTTGAGGCAAAGAAGAATGAGAAAGGAAAGCTCTCACTTCGACAAGTTGGTGGTGGTTGGTTAGCCCAGGATTCAGATGACTTGACCCCCCAAGATATCCAGTTCAATATAGTATCTGAGAAGAAGCCACAAGATAGTGAGCTTCGTGATGCAGAATTTGCATGGCTATGTGTTAAGCATGTCAAAAGCAATGCTATTGTAGTAGCAAAGGTTTGTATTTTATCTTTTGCTAGGATGTCCTAAATTTTGGTTAAAGCGGTGCTTTGGCACAGATTTTTTTAGATTATAGTTCTCCCCCCTATTGTAAGAAAAGTTGGGACAAAGTAGCCATGGAAAGAAAAGCATAATGTTGTAAGATCTTCTAACCCTTGACATCATTTGTCAGGACAATCGTATGTTGGGTATGGGAAGCGGGCAGCCAAACCGTCTGGAGAGTTTGAGAATAGCTTTGAGGAAAGCAGGAGATGAGGTCAAAGGAGCTGCTTTGGCTAGTGATGCATTCTTCCCATTTGGTAATTATTACCTTTGAAAGCTTTTGCACTTTAATGTTGTTAAAAAAAAAAAACATATTTTGCTTATAAGTTAAGCAAGTAAATAGTGGAGAATGTTTGCAAGTAAATTGCCATGCGTGCAAGCATGCAATGGAGGAATGATTCCTCAACATATATTAAACTGAATGTAGACCAAGAATTAGCGAAAAGCCTCAATAACCTGTTTGTTAACAATGATGTGTTCATTTTATAAACAGCTTGGAAAGATGCAGTGGAAGAAGCTTGCGAAAGTGGTATTGGAGTCATTGCTGAGCCTGGTGGGAGCATTAGAGATGGGGATGCCGTGGACTGTTGTAACAAGTATGGAGTTTCATTAGTTTTCACCAATGTGAGGCACTTTAGGCATTGATACTTGCAGTTCTCCATTTTGCCTGGGCTCAACCTGATGCTTCAACCTAGCTTCAATGGGGAAGACTGTAGTTGCGGGAGGATGCATGAATATGCCGCAATGTTGTGCAATTTATATGAGTGTACCTTCACAGCATAAGAAATGTTGTGTTTATATTTAAATTTTTTAAGTTGATCCTGCAGTTTTGTACTGGACCTCTATTGCTGTTCTTTGTTTGCAAAATAATAGAGAATGAGAGCTTAATTTAGATTGTCCAAAGCCCCTGACACTTCGACCTTAATGACTAAATTCAGAGGCCCGTCTTTCTCTCCTTTTTAAATTTCCCGCATTCTTTAAGTTTCTGTTACCACAGATTCATAGTGAAGTAGTGAACTGGAAAGATACTCAAACCAGCAAATGCTTAATCAGGTTTCTTTATTAATCCTATTGAACTGAAAGGAAAGCCCGTTGGGCAAAAATTTGGGAGACTTTCAAGTTCAATCTGCTTCAGCCATGAGTCTATCCAGTGCATTCTTCATTGACCTAGTTCAGTGTTAATAAAGAAATTCTTGGCTGGACATCCGGCAATCATTTTTCTTTGAGAATATACAATGAAGGAATGCAGCCATATAAATATAACAGCATGATCGAAGAGCAATCAAATTAAACTAGCCTTTCACAAAGTTTCACCAGATCATTTGATAAAAAGCTTGGCACTTTTGTCAGTGGCAATAATACAGACTACATCACATATTCACAACAGCATATTCTTGGTCCCAATTCTTCCATTTTAAGTTTACTTTCAATTAATAATCTGACTACCATCTGAAGATTAGTACCATCTATGAATATTTCAAACACGTAGAATTTAGCCTTGTGTCATTGGATTAAGTACACAAGGCATATCATAGAAGGGAGTATTAAATCCTGCTACTAGACAGATTCAATGTTTAAATATTCATCATTGGTTCAGGAACAAGTCTTATAACTGAAGTATGTTCTGGCAATTGATTCTTCAATAATGCTTTCTTCTAAATTCTTACAAAGGGAAAGAAAGAGAACATTGGGTCACAAGGGGAGCAAAGAAACAACAGGGAGAAGTCACCAGATGAAATAGAATTCAATATCATGTTAATATGATCCCAGGGTTACCATCTTCCCCCTGGATTATCAGAGCATTTGTCCTTGTCAACAGAGGATTATAAATCTAAGCCAAACCATCCACAACTTAGGAGAATGCTCCAGTGTTTTTCACTGCATCATCCCAGGCCCAGAAGTTGTAGCAGATGATTAACAGTTGAAGTGAATTTTACTGGATAGCTGATGCATAACTAAAAGAATTGGGACAAAAAAGCAAGAAACTTGTATTACAATTGAAGATGGAAAACCATCAAGTAAGCATTTTGAAAGGAATTAAGCAACATAATCAACCATCATATGAATTATTCTTCAAGAAATAAAGTAAACAACATGTTAAAAAGATGGAATGATTTTCCACATATCGTGGCCATTTGTTGAGAAAAAAAAAATTCCAACTTGATAAGCTCAAAAGATCAACAGAGTAAGAGAATGAAATTTCGGTACTTCACTCTTTAGCTGTTAAGGATTTGCAAAGTTGTAGTTTCCTAAGAACCAACAAGTACATCCATAAAAATCCCAAGGTGAAAACCAAAAATACCTGTTGCTATCCCTCTCGTCTAATGTTCATTCTAAAACAACTTTAGCACCAAGAGCTTTCATCTTCTCAATTAATTGTTCACCTTCTTCCTTTGAGACTCCCTTTTTCAAGACAGCGGGCGTCTTCTCAACCAAGTCCTTAGCTTCCTTGAGACCCAAATCAGTAAAACTCCTAACCTCCTTTATTATTTTAATCTTTGAAGCAGCTTCATATGACTCTAATTTCAATTCAAAAACAGTCTTCTCTGCTTTTTTCTCTTCCTTAGCGGCGGCCCCGCCACCTGCCGCCTTCTTTGCCATTCCAGCCAAGCCAGCAGCAGCACCAGCCTTCATAACTCCCACAGTTGGCGGCTCAGTCATTCCACGCTTCTTCATTATAATAGACCCCAACTCGGCAATTTCAGACAAAGTAAGGCCAGAGATTTCATCAACGAGTCTCCAAACACGCTCCGTCGGAGGACTACGGTGTTCGGTGGGATCGAAATTAGAAGGGTCATAGTCTGCTGGGAGTCTCCTCTGATCAATCTCAACTTCTTCTTCCTCGTCTTCCTGTTCTTGCTTTGCAGGTTGACTAAAATTTCGAGATAATCTGTTTGAGCTGAAAGCATTGAGAGTTACAATCTGAGACTCAAAGGGTTTTCTGCAAAAAAATCCACTATGTAAATGATGCCTTAATCTTAAAACCAAGCTCATTTCCTTCGACTGGATCAAATGAGCTGCAAATGAAATGATGCAAGAATACAAACCCTGAAGCCTTTTTCTTTGAGATACAGGAATAAAACCCTACAGAGACGGGGGAGAAGAGAGATGGTTTTTACTGCTCTTTTGGACCTTTTTATTTTCTTTTTCCTTTGATTGGGCCGACTAGCTTGAAAAAAGAAAAATCAGCCAACCCACGAAGATATTGGGTCTTAGTTTCAGTGGAGCCCAATGAGTTTGCGTTAGTTTATTGCTTATGGGAAGTAGTAATGGGAAGGGTAGAAGCAGTTGGTGGAGGATGGAGAAAGAAATGGAAAAGGGAAAGGTAGTAGTGGAGAAGGTGAGAGGAAAGTCAACAGTGACAAGAAGCTTCTCAAAGTATCCCCTAAAGTTCATTATCCCAAGAAAGGTTCTTTCTTTTCCCTGACCTTAGATGATGTATGTGGTTGTTTATTCCTATGTGTATCGCTCATCTCCCAACTCTGAACTGAAGCTGATGATTCCTCAGGTGGGTCCTTCCGAAACCGATGCTGTCTGGATTTACAGCGTCACTTATGGCGGTGGCATTGTCTCCGTATGCTCACTTAAGTCAATCATCAATCTTCGTATCATATCTTTCTTCCTTTCTTTCTCTTTTTTTGGTTGTGAATATGTGCTTCACTCTCTCTTAGGGAGATTCTATTTCAGTTGAATTTACAATTGGAGATGGCTGCACTGCTGTCCTTACTACCCAAGCCTCTACAAAGGTTTGATCTTAATTTTCTACTCTTTGGATTCACTACAAAATTGGATTATGACTGAATTGATTTCTTAACATGGTATCACCTTCTTCTTTTTTTTTTTGAAAATAACATGGTATCACTTTTGTTCTGGTATAGGTCTACAAGTCTTTGGGCTCTAAGTGTTCTGAGCAAGTCTTAGAGGTAACTATCCTTCCTTAGTGCTTACCCAAGATGCATAATCACAAATTTATTTTAAAATCATAGTTGTGGGAGACATTTGATAAAAAGATTCTACATTTTGACCATGTTCAGACGAATGCTTGTAGTGACAATGGCTAATTTTTGTTTTGCTATGCAGTAGGCAAGAATTGGGAGTGGTGCTCTATTTGCAGTCATTCCAGATCCGGTCACATGTTTTTCCACTGCAAGATATTCTCAGAAACAGGTCTTTAGAGTGGCTTCCGACTCAAGTTTGGTCATTGTCGATTGGTTTACCAGTGGTCGTCATGAAAGTGGGGAAAAATGGGATTTTGAACTTTATAGGAGCACCAACCATATATTCTCTGAAGGCAATCAACCTGTATTTCTTGACACCGTAATATTCTCATTACTACTGCAAGTCATAATGCCAATCTATTAATGGCCTCTAATACTTATGCATTTAAGAAATAGCTTCATTAATAAATTATGTTTTTGTCTATGACCTTCTCTTAATGTGTTCCCCTTCATCAATGTTTTCCTCTAACAAGTTATCTTACTGATTTTGTAGAAATCAAGTTTTTGACGCGAGTTCCTAGAACTTTGTCTTGATTTGCCTCATACTTTTCGGTTTTTTTCTTTTTAATCATAGGTATTGCTAGAACAATCTAGCCCTGCCAATATAGCAGAACGCATGCACGGCTACCAAGTCATTGCAATGGTCATAATCTATGGGTAGATACTTTAATGTGTGTTATATTTTGCTGATATTATTTTATAAAGTTCATTTATGCTGAAAGGAGTTTTGTGACATAAGGTGCATATTTGTAGCCCAAAGCTGAAGCTTGTTCAAGATCAAGTTCAAGAAAATGTGAAGAGGATGATGTCTCAGCAATTACACATTCCTTCCACTAGCTTGGGGCACCATGCTAAAACAAACTCAGATAATTGTTTGACCAGGCCAGCTTTTATTGCTTCTTGCAGTGTCTTTGGTCCAAAGGTACTTTCATTAGATCTAGATGCTACAGTGCAATTGCTGTTATTGTATTGAAGTCATGCTTACTTGTTATAAACCCCCCTAACCCTCAAAGCCGTAAATAATGCTGTTGTGTGCACAAACAAGATCGCAAGCAGAAGTGATGCTGCTCTGTAAGCAGGTAGAGAGAGATTTGACTTCGATGTCAGTGCAGTACAATAGCGAACTAGAGGGGTGGGTTGGAAAAGAGAAGAGAGAAATGCTATATTTTTTTGCTCATATTTTCATCTTCTCAATTTTTGTTGATGTATGTGAAAATTCTATCTTAAGTTGTTTCCAATTTCAAGGTACCTGCTCCCCTTCATATAAATAGATTAGCTTGATAGTGAAGAATAAGGAAATTTTTGTGCCATCGGTTTCAGGGAATTGGTGTAGTCGTTCGAATAGCTTCTACAACAACGGAGTCAGTATATAGGTTCCTGCAGCATCAATTGGCTGGGATGGAGCCCCTGGTCGGTGTACCACCCTATCATTGAACAAGCACCGCGATACCTTTCCACATTACTCTTTTGCCCCATTGAAATAATTGTAAGCATACTGATAACTTATCCTATGTCATTCTTTATGTGAGTATGTATGTTTCGGGTATTCTGCACAATGATTAAAGGTAGCATGCATTCCTAAATAGTGTGTATGTAGCAGTTCCCTTAAGTTGTTCGTTTTTCCCTCTTATCATGCAGGAAGCAATTCCCATCGGAGAAGCATTAATATTTGTCTGACTCCGATCTTTCTCTCTTGTTTTGAAGCACCCTTTGTCATGGATCTATGATTATGACTAAAGGGTTGGATCAGGACTCTGCAAATTCTTCGGCTCAAACCAATGATTGAAGAGAACCAATACCACTGGGATGTTCGCCAATGTACTGCGAGTGCTGGCCAAAAGAAAACAAAAAATTTACCGTTTTGAAGGAAATTGACCAATTTAATTACTGACTCCAGTTGTAATTTATTTTGCAAATTTAATAATGTTTTTTGATGTTTTGCTACTTAACTTGTTACAAAATGAACGATACAATTCAAATGTTAGTTTTGCTAACTACACGCTGCAGCCCTGCTTAATCTGAGCTTGAACACAATTCAGACCTTCTAGGCTGATGGCTATGGTGGACGAAATTAGCCGAAGTCAGTCCGAGGGGGTGCAATTTTCGTGCGTTTTGATTGGGGGGTGGGGTTTCTTCAGGGACGTGTGATTCGTTCACCTGTTTCATAGTTAAAAGGTGAAGTGTCGATGCCGTCAAAGAGTGCATGCTTGCAGCACAGCCATGTAAATAATTTAGTGTTCAAATTGATATAAATCGTGATACATTGCATTGCAAATATTGATTCCCCCTACATGGAATAAGGCTCTTTCCGCATACAACATTAATGTGCAAATTGCCAAAAAAGGGTAACGATTATGAAACAGAGTTACAGAAAACTGTTCAAATGGTGAAATACCCTATTCGAGTTCTGAAGAGGAATCTAAGAATTGACAAATGATAGTAAAAACAAACGTGAGAATGACAGATGCATTATTGTAGCACTAGTAAATAATGATAATGGATGGCATATAATCACAAGCCTGAAATATTGCAAAACCTTTGGTTCGTACATTAGCATTTTGAACCACTATTTATCCAAATATATCCATACCATGCAATGGACTGTACTCGTGTTCAACCGAGTAGGCTGCACAAATCAAGAATATGCAGATAGAAGTCAAAACTAAAATGCGATTTCACAAGGTGCATGAAATGTTCTTCCACGGCATATGGATTCTAGGTTTTCTCCGGCGTAAGAACAAAGTGGTGATACCTCCACACCTGGTTTCATCATAAATATGTCAAGGATTCATAAATATATGAGAGAAGGCAAATGATACACCATCAACCACTCAGAGATCCAAAAAAAAAAGAAAACCCAACGTTAATAGAGGCTGCTATTAAAGAGTATGCAAAATTAATTATGAAATTACCAGTCGCATATAACGGCACTGAATGTGTTAAGAAGCCACCTGCAGCAACTACCCAACGAGTGTGCAGTCGCAGAACCAGTAGCCTCGCACTGTCTGGAGTGTCATAGTTTGAACCATTGGCATTTTTCACTGGTGCAAACTCTTCCTCTCGTAATACCTGCATTTTTGTAAACATAAACAATTAGATGAGTAATTAATCCCTTCTTGCATTTCTCATATACAGTGAAAAAGATCGGAAAATAAAAAAGAAATCAGTTGGATCAAGAAAAAGAAGGGAGGGGAAGTGTTCACCTCAAACAGAGCAGTTGAAGGAGCATATGGAAATGCATCAAATATGAACTGCTCTAGTTTCAAACCCATAGTATAACCATGAATGGAAGGAATTTTTTTCTCTGCAAGATGGTAACTGCAGTCATAACAAATTAGATATTAACATCCTTTTAAGGGTTAGTGGGAACGTGTTAAAAACAGTAATTGACAAAGTAATGCTCAAGTAAAAGGCAGAACAGATCAAAATATGTATCTTGAGGGAAGGAATAACATCACTAACATGCTGTCTTTCTCAAGGCCATTTGCCACTTGGTTTAGGAAATCCAAAGTAAACATGTGTAAGCACACCTGAAAAGCATATAGTTATTAGCATAAGATATATAATCACGCAAATTAGCTTCATATGTTATTGCACACATATTCTAGATTATGTCAAAAGCAAGCAATATTTCATCAAAGTAGGTAACAAAAGACTATACATTGCTCCAGCAAAAACGAAGACGTCCGGTTTGCTGATTGATTGCAGAAGCCAGTGAAGCATCTAATTCACTGTATTCAACCACAGTAAGTGGTCCACCTTTACCTCGCCTTACAAAAACACCAACCTTTTCCTGGGGATACGCCTGTAACCAAAGTACTAGAAGAAATTAAGACAATATAAATCCTTAAAAGGATTAAGCTTTATAACAATCTCAAGTTCCACAAGTTTACACAAAAAAAAAAGATTAAGCAGTAACATGCCATCATGGAATTGGCATTCTCCAGGTAGAGTTAAACATGGTACTGTGTAATTCATGGAAAATTAGCACGTTAATACATTACATGACATAAGGGGTAAGTTAGATAAAGCACAACAGGTAAGTGCAACATATGCTACAAAAAAATAAACAAATGGAAGGCACAATCATTCCTACATATTCAAAAAGACAAAGCAGAGCTCCATAAATGGAATTTTCAACATCAATATCATGCTCATGATTCACTACCAATGAAGTTTCATCAACTGCAAATCAGATGAATCACTCTTTTTGTTTATCTGTTTTCTTTCTGTTGTTTTTTTCCCTCATCTTTATTTGCAATACCCAAAGAAAGCTTAAAGAGATATCACAACTCAAGTATTTCACTGATAGTTTAGAAAACAAGACAGATTAATAAAAAGCTTTGAACTGTTGCAACCCAGCCTAATACCATTTCTCAAATATAGATAATATAGTCAAAAGAGTTAAGCAATGATGCAACTAAAATTTTCAGATATGCATGAACATTGAGAACATTAACTACCTTTCGGACAACTTTTGCGGCTGCAGCTACCCCTTTATCAATGAAATATCCCAAGAAAGTTGGATCAGCTACACGAACCTGCATTCGAGACCCTAATCACTGTCTCTTTGAACAAGAATTATCCAGGAAAATTTTAACCAAACAAAATAAAGCAAGACAAACAAACTCACCAAAGCATTGTCAACACCGTAGCAATCTATATATTTAACCCCTCTTGTGGCCATATCCTCTAACAATCTTGAAGATTTCAGAGCTGAACAACAAATTAGGTATCCAATTAAATTGTCACACAATAGAACAACAAATTATTAGTTTGTTGAACAGCAGACAGCACATAATTGTGCATTATTTTGAAAATACCTGAATACACTCCTCCATTCCCATCTGGAGACTTAGCTACCTGGCTTCAAAAAAGGTACTCATGTAACCACCACATTTGAATAAGGTTGCTACTTAGAATAATAAGCAAATTGTGAAATAAAAGAATATTATACTCGGCCGGATGAAAACCTTTTAGTGTTAATGCAATTAAAGGGATACTTCCGGGAGAATGGTGTAGCAGGAATAATGATGTCAAATTATACAATAGAATCATAACTTTTTCCTCCTAAAACTTACAGACAGGTAATTTACTTCTAAGTTCCATCCTTTCAGCATTCCTTAAAAGAATTATCAACCCTAAAGTGAAGTTTCAATGATTTAATAGTATTTGTCAATATCTAAATGTGAATCAGTTATATAGTGAATCGAACTGTTTAAGGACTTTGATACACCTCTTAAAAATGCTCTGAAACTTCTAGGGTGAATATAACTATACGTCCACCAAGATTCCCAATTATAACTTGAATTTTTATTTTACTGAACCAAAAGAAAATGTCACTCTAAATTAGCTCATTCACAAAAAGAAACCATACCTTGAATGGAGTCTCCATGATATATCTACCATCCTTTGAGATACAAGGTATGGTGCCTTGCTGGAAGAAAGTAACCTGCATCAAGTCCAGACTTCAAAGTCAGTAAAAGCAACAAAAGATAAACCATAAGGAAATCAAAGAATAAGAAACCATCTTACTTGATCTGCTTCAAGACCAAAGTATTTATGACTCTCAAAGAATTTGCGTGTTGCATCATCAGTAAAAGGACTAGTCATTATGTACCAGTGTATTGTCACTGAACCTGTTGAACCTGCAGATATCCAATCATGAGGATAACCTACAAACAGAATAGAATCATACAGAGTAGATAGATAAGATGTTTACCCTCATTCATAGCTTGTGCAGCTAGTCTTTGAACACATAAAATCCTCTCAGCTTGCAGTTGAAAAAGTGACTTCCCGGAAGGAAGTCCAATATCTAAAATCAAAAAACAAAAATATAAACAACAAATGTTTTTAAGGTAAAAATAATGTCAGCAACGAATAAAAATACTCACTGATACATCCCTTGGGATCTGAACTTCCAAGCCGAGTTCCCTGCAATACATTTCAATCATACGGAGATAACACCAAAAAATCAGTAAAATGGGAACTTAAAAAGGGTTACACAACAGGATCTATTATTCATAAAGCAGATTTGGATCCCATTTTCAGTAAAAAAAAGTATAGAATCCTGTAAAGCATCTTTTAAGTAAACAATAATTATTTGCAGTGACAGATTGAAGCATCCACTTTCCAAGTTAACATATCTTGATCACTAATTATCATTACTAGACATCCACTAAAGCAACATCATACCTACCTTTTATTAAGTAGTGATTATCCATAAAGACTTTATGGGCTCGGCTTTTTACATTAATAAGTGAACATATTGGTTAGGAAAATGTCTAATGTGGGCACCACTCCAAAAGCAACATCATTCCAAAATTATGGTCAGAGATAGAAAGACTCCTCAGCTAAGAACCCGTAATAACATCACTTTATTATTAAATCTTTCTTGGCTAGACATAAAATATAGATCAAAAGGAAGCAAAAAGAAGACCCACATCATTAAGTATTGTATGCGATAAATCTACATTGTAAAAGATTAAAAAAAAAAAAGTACATAGATAATATACCTGGCCACCAGATAGAAGCAAAACAGCCAATTTGCCTTCTGATATAGCCTTCAATCCCATCTTCCACCACCTTTCCCTCTCCTCCATTGTTCTCTCCTCTACCGAGGACACGCAACTCTCGGGCACTGGCTCTATTGCTGCTACCGGCAGTGCTAAAATCCCCCCAGAAAAACAAAATCATATTTTTAAAGATAACCAAAACAGAGGGGGAAAATCTAATAAAAAGAAATGCAATCTAAGCATTTCTAATTCTATATATATATATACGCACCTTGGGATCGAAGAGAGCAGCGAATGATCCGATCTATTCTCAAAAGATCCAAACTCTGAAGCATACAAACCAAAAGTTCAATTATTAACAACCCAAAATTTACTTAGTTCTGTTCAAGTTTTTCCAGCTGAAGACAAAACTATAATCACCAAGCTGAACACTTTGATTCGAACTTGCTCGGAATTGAAGAATTTCAGTCAAAAGTTGGCGGCAAATTACAAGATTTAGGAGCGAAACTGAAGAGTTCGAATCGAAGAAAGACGTTGCAGATGAGAGGAATTTAAAACAAGAAAGGAACAAAATCAGTATCTTTTTACAAGACAAAACAAAAAAGATGGGTGCTTTTGATTGTTTTGAAAGCAAGGCAATATTGGGCTATAGGATTGCGGTGGTTAAAGATCTAAAAAGGAAATGTTTTGACCTCGATATCCTTGACGAGGAGGTGACGCTCTTCAGGGGAGAGTTCGTCCCAAAGCGCGAAAGCATCTTCCTGGCCGTAATCTTTCAGCCTCTCGAGCAATGCTTGCGGGGGTGAAGTCGGCGGAGGCAGCGCTCCAGGTGCTGCAGCGTTGCTGTCTATCCCCTCCACCATCGCCGGTTCCCTCATTCCCTGCCTCTTTGGCGGTGTGTGAATTTATACTAGAGGAGACAAACAAAAAGGAAATCCGGGGTGAGGCTGCCTTGTAATGGAAAGGGCTTTTACTGGATCTCTGTATGTGGTTTGGTTCGGGAGTGTTGGTTAGGGAGAGAGACGGAGAGAGGGAAAGCAACAGTGGAAAGCAAGACAAGAATCAATCAGTAACCAACTTCTGGAGTCTGGACATTGTACGTAAATGTCGCCAATGCCCTCCCTTTCCGCTCCCAATTTCCCATCCTTTCTTTCTTAAATTAAATGTTCGGTTTCCTTTTTTGTTTTAATTTTGACAAAAAAAAATTAAAATTTTAAAAATTCACCTATTATTTATTAACCTATTAGGCTAATATTACACAATTTCTTTTTTCTTTTAGAGATAAAATCATAAATCAAAATACATCTCAAAATATTTATTCTATGTTTTCAAAAGCGTAGAGGATGTTTACTGTTTAAGGTTGTTGAAATTTCTTAAACGTTGACTAATCTTTGGTTTTGTCACCTTGTCCCATTGGAATTTTCAAAAGCCAAATGACCGACATTTTAATTCAATCAAATTCCTTTTTTTTTTTTTTTGCATCAATGCCAAGCATTATACCTTTCGAGACCAATCCATCTGTTCATTTCATTTTCTTTTTATCACATTTTTCCCCTATTTATAAAAGTAAATCTAACTCTATGCAAAAATTGTACATAGGAGTAGTTTCATGTGGGAATAACCTTAATGCAGGCAGGATTCAAAAGATAAGATTTGTAGCCAAGTCTTGAAATAGCCCAAATTCATCCATCTTCTTGTCAAAGGTGTTAACCACTCAAATCAAAGCATGTGACCATAACCATCTCAATTCAATGTGATGCCATTTTAGTATAAGAATTTTTTTTTTTTTGGTATTATTTTAGATATTTTAAATCGAAAACAGATTATATGTCTAAAATTATTGCTTCAATGATTAGTTTTAAACCACCCTTTGTTCTATTGTCTAATCAATAATTCAAACTAATATGGAGTGTAAATCGAACCCAAAAAAAAACCCTTTTTTAATTTTATAATTAAAAATTAAAATAAGTAATTACATTTTAATCCAATTATCGGATGGAGATCGGAGAGAGGACATCTTCTAATGGGATGAACAAATTAGGAAAGACTCGAGAAAAGACCCCGCAACAGCAAGCTAGGTGAGTCAGAGTGAAACAAACATTATGTACAATTACAAAGATAACAAATATGGTAGCGAGAATATATATACAGTAATCTTGCAATATAATATTCTTGGATCGTCGTATTCTGAATTAATTTCATCCTTTATTTTTCTTAAATGTTGTCCAGAGCTAAGGCATTAGAGTTTTAATGGGACGAGGGTCCAAGTGTCCAACATATATATATATATATATATATATATATATATATATATATATATGTACCCATGTAATTAATATCATCGTTTGATTATAAGTATTTTTACTTTTATAATTCTATTCATTTATATTAATCCTTCTCTTTTGATTTTGTTACATTTTTTTAAAAATTTTTCACAAAATGTCGGAAAAGATATTTTCGATGGGTTTTCACCGATATATTTTTTATTGAAAATCGGTTAAGATTAGCGATGAAACCCGAAAAAGGAATATTTTTAATTATTGATAATGTTTGATTTGAACATTATGTTAATCAAATTTATCTAATAGCTGTTGGCATATCCTTTTCCATTTTGTTACTAAGAAAACCAAACCGCAATGGTGCTTGACCAAACCAACTTTAAAGGTTAATCAGTCTTAATCAGAACCAAATCCTAGTAGCTCTATATTTAATCTTTAATTCAAAGTAAACCATAATTTATTGTGACTTGTAAATTTCTACTCATTCAATTGCAATTATTACATCTACGAATCTATTCCCAATTATACATCTTTTTATATACATAGATATTCTCTCAATTAAAAGGTAGTCATCAATATCAAAATTATTAAAAGTTATAGTTCATAACTACTGAATTTTTCTCAATTCCTTTATATACATATTTAATCAATACTATCAAAAAGTATATCTAATTATTGCAGATTTTAAAATAAATTTTCTTTCCATTTTTGGGACTTTTCCATGCAATTGCACATTTTCTATGTATGTAGGTTGGGAAAGAGTCACCGACAAAGTTCTTGAACACAAAGATCAAAGAGCAGCACCAGAAGGATTTGGGTGCAAGCATGTATTTGTTTTACAAATTACTGGGGCCTGGGGGGTAAACTCTTGATATCTTTCTATATATAGAAATTAAAAGAATAAAACCATGCAATGATGTTCGCATAACAGGTAACAAGTAGAAAGGAGATATGGCAGCTAGCTAGCTGGCTGGCTAGCTTCCATTCTTGCTCTTGAAGCAGCTTGCATCTGAAGATTATTACTCAGTGATCAGCTAGCAGCTATAGCGTTGGATCAGAAACAGATCAATGAAGAGAAAAGAATTGATTGCAAACGGATCATGTGATGTTGCAGTATCAACTATGAGTAGGTCCACCTATCAAATTCGAAATTGATGCCCTGCCCGAGAGTTTAATCAGATGTACAACGAGTATATACTCAATCTTTTCTCCATTATCCATAGCAAAACCTGGAATAATTCCATAGTTGCAGCTAAAAGATGAAATGCTGACTACCATTTTGACTGCTATATTCACTAGCTAATTGCAGGTTAGTTTGGTTCTTTTTCTTGACTAGGACAAATCCAAAAGGGATCTTGTGAGTTGAACAAGTGAATGAGAATATCTTACTGATTGATCAAAACAATGAGAATTGCATCTGAAATTCTGGATGCTGGATTGCATTTCATCAGCAGCAGCGCCCAAGCCCAATACCTCCTCAAGAAAATCAACTTGGATTTCGGACAATTGAGCCACAGGCTCACATATAAACGAGATAGGCTTTGAACTTGACCAACAAACTGACATGAGAGCCTGTTGGCCCAAGAACAAATATCCAGGGCCCTTCCTTGGAGTCAACAAATCCTGATGGGTGCAACATCTACACTTGGGCAAAATGCAGAAAGGGGAAAGCAATGATCAATCACAAATTTGTTTATGACACAATAGTATCATGATGCATATTATTCGTAATATCGACTGATTTAAGTCTTTGTTTTGTGACGAAATCTAGCGAACAGCTGAAAGCCTGAAAGCTAAGGTACTCTAGAGAAATCCCAACGTACAAGGACGGTAGCTTAGCCAAATAATTCCAAGCATGTGGTCAAATAACTCGGTTGATTCTATAACGAGGCTCGCAAAACAAAATTTTGTGGAGTTGTCTGTCTCTACACACTACCAAGTAGCAATTTATATGTTATAATGTTTTTTTTTTAAAGGCATGGTATAATGCTATCTTAGGTGGAAGATAATAATTAGTTTCTAATGATTTAAAAGTGAATGGTTTGGCACCCGAGCATTTGTCTCATTGGTTGATGCATAGTCCCACTGTTTAAAAGAGCAGAGTTCGAATTCTCCTCTTCCAATTATAAAAAAAAAAAAAAAAGTGAATGGTTTGTAATATGTTGGAATATGGTTGAAGAGAAGAGAAGAGAATATTTGGGAAAACTGGTTGCACATTACTTCACACGTGCAAAATGTACAATTTTCATGAAATCAGAATCCTAAACTCTCAATAAAGTTAATTAACTTATAATATTATGATCTGTTCTTTTTGTTTTAAAATTAAATGTTCGTACGAAAACTTTATCGCAACCTTAAAAATGAAGTCTTGAAATCTGTAAATTCAAAATAAAACCTTATCAACTACGGAGATAATCCAATTTTATACCGCCATGGAACATATAAATTGAACGCAAAATAAATTTCCAAATGTTAAACCGTTGAACACATTAAGCAAGGAAGGTAATCATCCTAATTATTCAGATGTGTGCTAATTTCAAAGCTAATCTCCCAATTAATTAGCTTTCCTCAAATCTACCTTGGTGTCCCCTTTTATTTTAATGTGTTAGTGCTGCCATTTACTTTGTATGTCTATATATATATATATTTAACAATTAAACCACTTTTGGGGTTGCACCTGATTCATAATCCAGTACCAATTTTAGTAAAAAGGGGAGAGTTTTAGGGACTATATAATAATAAATAATTTCAAAAAAGAATCAAAAAGGGTCACAGCTCCCAAAATTAATTGAGGACCATGACTACAATTTGGTGTTTTGAGTCAATCAATAAATAGAAAAATGTCGTTTCAGCAATTCGATGAATATAAATAATGGTGGAATTTGGCAGAGCAACATTATACACTGGGCCAAACCATAACCAGGGACATTTTTTTCATCCTATGACAAGTGCTTAGAAACCGAGGTAAAGGCTACTGTTAGTGTATACCTAAAGCTGAAAGAGACAAACTAATCTTGCTCACATGCCACATTTCTATCCACAGCCATACAACCACCACCATTCTAAACCCAATATTTGATTAAATGATGTTGGTAGGTTTGATTGTTTATTATCCTTAATATTCTTTCTGCCTCCAAATGTTTATTCCTTTTGATTTTTTTATAAAAATTAAAATAAATGTTTTGTAGTATAGTTAAATTAATTAGGGTAAGGAAATTTGTACATGTAATGAAAAATGAGGGTGTCAATTTGTCATTTAATGGTTTAGGGAGGAGATAAAGATTTGACTGAAGGAACAAAAATCTGTCTGGTATTAATATCTCATTTAATATCTATTGTATAATTTTATATAGCGTGTTTAGTAATGCTTTATATTTAATTTTATTTTTATTAATAATTTTTAAAAAAATATATATAACGTAAAGTTATGAAAAAAATAAGTACGGAAGGATGGGTTTTAGTCGGAAGCATGGAAGGGGGGTAATTGGGTAAAATGAGAAGGACGATGGAGTGCTCAAATAGGAGAGGGGGGTGGCCGAATAGCTTTGGAAAAAGGCCGGGGCCGAGGAGGGATGATGTGTAGGGTATAGTACCATCGTACGCAGAGAAAGAAAGAGGGGAGTGCAGATTGGTGGGCTGTCTTCCCGCCATTACCATCATTCCACGTCACCACTGTCCATCTCTCTCTAAGCTTTTATTCCACGAAAATTACAAAGTACTACTACGACTGCTGCAGTGCGTGTTTTGCGCTTTTTTTTTATTTTATTTTCTTTTATTTTGTTTTTGGGTCAGTGTAATGCTAGTATAGTCTGGCTTGGGTCCATTAATTCAAAGAATTCAGCTTTGATTGTGTTTTTTTTTTGGGATTTTTTTTCCCATTATTTGTCTCAGTTAATCTCCATTGTTGTCTTTAGAAGGACAGGAATATGAGAAAACGGTCTCTCATTCTCTCTCTTCCACCTCTGTTAGAGACTAAATAGATAGAAACGACAATAATTCTGGAACCTCCTTCGGTGTGTGTACACTGTATACATAGCCAGAGCATGTAGAAATATTACTGATACAAACTCAGTTTTGTATTTTCTTCTTAAAGTATATATATATATATATATATATATATATATACACATTTAAAAGAAAGCACTAGAGCATTGGGTTTTCAATATTCACCATGGTATAAAACAAAGCTCTCAAATTATATAAACCAAAATCTGTACCAATTCTGAATATATAAAACTTAAAATTCTTTTTCAGAGCGTGAGAGAGAAAGTTATATAATGGCAATAGAGAAAAACACTAACACTTGTTACATTAATACTAGCTAGATAGTAGAAGTGGTGGGGGTGGTGGTGTTACTGTTGCCTGTTGGCCAAGAAGAAGAAGAAGAAGAAGAAGAAGAAGAAGGAGAAGGAGAGTTAATGGAAATGGTGGTGAAACCTGCATGGCTAGAGGGATTGATGGCAGAGACATTCTTTGGGGTTTGTGGGGTCCACGAGAGTCGCAGGAAGAACGAGAAGAACGTCTTTTGCTTGCTGTGTTGCCTTAGCATCTGCCCCCACTGCCTCCCTTCTCATCGCTCTCACCCTCTCCTTCAGGTTCTCACTACTCAATATCTTTTGCATATATATCATCAGTACTTAACGCATATGATACTAGTACTATTCACTATTCACTTTTACTGTGCATGTATCCCACATAATTCTGCAAGTTTCATTCTTTGCCTTTTGCAAAAGCCAGTTCCTTTTTGCTGGTCACCCTCAATTTTTTTGTGGGTACCTGAGAAATTCTCTGAATTCTATCCCCCTCACTTCATTTTCTGCTCACAGATACATTTCCGGGCTACTGTTTTCAGTGTTTCTGATGCCTGCCAGCCTCAAGTTCCAACAATTTTAATCAACAAATTGCACCATATACATATCTGTTCTCTTTTCTCCCCCTCTGTCTTTCAAATCTTTCTTTTTTGTAGCCTAGTTTCCTAAATCAGTTCTCTGCTTATACTTTTTCACTAGTTACAGACCTCAATTCTTTTTAACTCTTGAATTCTATATGGATACTTGTACCAGGAAAAAGAAAAAGATTTTTCTGAATACAATCCCAGGCTGTTCTAGCCTCTGTACAGGATTCATGGGCACCTATGCAATGGGCACAGGGAATTACTTTTAATTCTTTTTTTTTCTTGAAGTTGAAGACAATTTTACTATAATTCCCTTTCAGTTAGCTTTCAAACAGTTTTATGCTTTAATTCTTCAATTGAATTGATTATCCTGCTTACTCCTGGCTTTTCAACATTTCTCTTTCTTTTCTTTCAATCCTATACTCTCTTGTTGAAACATGTTTTTATTTTCTGATGGAAGCTGATAATAACTGATGGTACTTCTTCTGTCTCTGATTTCAATAGTTTCTGGTGCTTCACTGAAATCTCACTCAAACCCTTTTCTGATATATTCTAGTCTATCCTTTTTCAGAATTTTTTTTTCATGCAATTGTCTTTTGTGTGTTACAACTCACAGAGTTAGTGTTTAATTTTATTGCTTGAAACATATGTGCCACAATACAACTGAGATTAGTAAATTTTAGCTATGTTTACTTGGCTTTGTTGCATATTAATTTAGATTTCAGCAAATTATTTTCTTAAAACTTGCTGATCAGTCTTTAATTCCTTCCAAGAATCTCTAATTCACTCCACCTTGTTCCAGATTATGATTTTTAAATTTTTGTTGAAGGTGGTATGGCATTCTAGAAATGGTTTATCATGTGCTTCCTTGATTCCAACTTTTTGGATTTGGTTTGTTTCCCATATATGGAAGATTTCTTTTTTATCCATTTTCTCTGCAAAGGTTTCTCAGCTGTTGCTTTCAAAGATGGTGAAAGTTTGACCCAATATCTCTCTCAATTCAATTCCCCCCATTATTTTATTTTGACAAAAGAAAAAAGGGTCATTACTAATTTACTATTCTCGACATACCTAAATTCATTTTTCTAAATCTGCTGGTTGCCTTGCCTAAAATTTCACCTAGATTCCAATATGGCAGGAGACACAATTTACTAGTATCAAATTTACCATGAATTGTAAAATACTAGTTACATCAGGACTCAAATTCACCTTGTTCATTTACAGTTAAGTTACTTTCATTCATAATTCAGTTTTGTTGCTTTGTACTAGTGCTAATTTTTGAGGCTTCTGGGCATGAAAAGTATTGGTAATTCAATCAGATCATGATGGGGATGTTTGAATTGAATTACGGGAAATGTCTTTTTTTTTTTATTGTGTGTTCTGAATGTGCACCATGTGACAGGTGAGAAGATATGTCTACCACGATGTGGTTCGGTTGGGAGATCTTGAAAAGCTTATTGAATGTTCCTATATTCAGGTACTTTGCAAAATTGAACAGAAATTATACTTTGTAGGAGGAGGAGGAGGAGGAGAAATGTATGATATTGATATGCTGGATGACAGAGAAACAATAATTGTAAATGTGAAAACTATAATTAGTATTTTATCTTTTTCTTTGTTTGGCAGCCCTACACCATAAATGGTGCCAAAGTGATATTCTTGAATCAGAGGCCCCAATCAAGGTCATGTAAGGGCTCTGCCAACATTTGCTTCACTTGTGACAGGATTCTCCAGGAGCCATTCCACTTCTGTTCTCTCTCATGCAAGGTCCATTTCTTACTTCAATGTTTGTCCTTTTCAAAACAATCTTCTTTTTCTTGACTCAGCAGCAGCAGCTGTATACCCATCCTTCACCGTTTCTAAAAGTATATCCTAAGCTCTAAGGTCATGTTTAGTTGCAGTTCTAGAGAATTTCCTGCTATGGTTATGTCTTAATTTAGCTGCAGACTCTTGCAATAAGTCCCTATAAATTGGTTGTGATAGCAACAAGAACACGGCTGACATGCGTTTCCCTTTCTAGCTAGTCTCTTACCATATTAAAACTGTGGCTTCCCCTCCCTCATCTCCTGCTTTTAATTTCACCAACCAACCCCCTCTTTTTGTCTTGATGCTGCTTTATGGGTAACTATAGCTAGTGAAAATATATATGCACGAATTTCTGCAGGTGAATCACTTGGTGGATCAAGGGGAGGATCTGTCAACCATTCTAAACAAGATTGATGAATCAGATTTTGCATTCTCACAATTTGAGGGGTTAAGAGTGGACGGCCCCGAGCTCACTGACGACGATCAAATCACTCCAAACTCCATCCTAGAGGACCCTTTGCAGTACAAAGGATCATCGTGTTCCAACGAGACCGTAGCCAATTCAGAAATCTCAGTACGAGATACCCAGGTTGTGAGGAAGAAGAAAAAGGGCAGTGGTTTCCTTGGAGGCATTGTTCTCTCCCTCAGCAACAAGAGGAAGGGTGCTCCCCAAAGGGCTCCTCTGTCTTAAAAAACCAAAACAATCTTGGCAGTCACTCAAAAATAAAAAAGTAGAATATTAAAAATTGTTTAGCCTTACATCTCACTACATGTTCATTACTCTGTGCTACTGGGGTTGCTCATGGTTTAATTAAGCTTTGCTTAAGTATGGTTAATATTTGATTCGAGCTAGTGATGGAATTTTCTCCCTTTTTGGTCTCTTTTCCCCTCAATCAGAATTGGCATGGGGCATGTCCATTACTGACTTAGGTGGATTGATGATAGTCTCATGACTCCCACCAGTTTTGTGTTCATGTAATGGAACTTGCGGTATATATGATAAGTATTTTATCTTCATTCAAAACTTTAATGGATTGTTGTATTATAATTTGCATTGCTTAGGAAAAAACAATATTTCCTATTTCAATGATTTTTCTTCTCGTAACATGAAATATTATCATTAATACTGTGATCATCTTGGTGGTGAACATGCTTGCTATCTTCTTTTGTGCTGAGAGGCTGGAAACAATTAAATATCATGTACAAGGAAGAACATAGATGTTGAGTGTCGTAAAGACTAAAATGAAGGCAAATGACATGACTGGACAATCATATATTTTTGAATTGAAGGATCAGAAGGAAAACGTACCTTGAACAAGTCAAAATCAGATGTACTTGCCTTCCCACACTCATCCCTATTCAATACAAAGTCATTCCGCAATTATTTATTGTGTTATCAATGCAGAGTAACAACTCTGTTCATTTTAGCATTCCTGCCCTTCTTTTCGAGATATTTTTAAGACAAAATTTTATGTATAAGAAAAGAAAGGGTTAATTAGGTGCAAAGTGACATGTAATCTGAAATGCTTGGAAGACATGAAAGCGGGTCACGGGAGAGCTGAGAGTCAATTCAGATAATTAATAGGGTTTGTCAATGCTTTGGCAATTGGCAAATGACCTATCTCAATTTTGTTATTTTTGTTTATTTAAAATTGAACAAAATTAAAAATACATTATAATAAATTTTATGGTTCACATGAATAGAATATTTTGATTTTTATTATTTTTTTGGTTTAAAAATTAATTAAAAATGAAAGGATAGTGGTAAAATTCAATAAAGTAGGTGTTGGGGCATGGTAGAGTGAGAAGTTAATAGGGCAGGTGATGTAGGGCTTTGGTAGATTATATGGTGTACGGGGTTGATCTTAGTACGGTTGCCACGTTTTCCTTCATCCTATTCAGAAGACAAACATCGCCAGGGCGGACTATAACACCCACACCAACCAACAACATTTGTTAAGGAATTGTGTCCAACCGTACGTTTTTGTTTTTCTCTTACTACACCTATGTCTTACATGTTACTCCTTACTAATTAACTTCTGTTTTAGTATCCTAGAACTAGATATTATTTTACAATACCCAAAAGCCTTAGCTACGTATTGAGATATGTTGTTCAAAAGATAGATGGGTGAATGAGGCAATCTCAATTGCAGATGAACTGAGATAAGTTTGAATGGAAGGCAGCACCACTGCTTCCAAAAGCGGAAAGCGGGCTAGCATTAGCAAAGCTAGCTGGTTTCAGATATGGGGTATTTGAATCCTGAAATGCAAACACAAGGGTTTGTATACCGGAAATGTTAGTATTTTGTTTGTGTTTGATTGTGAAAATCAAGGGGGGCTGCTAAGTGGTGTCTCACTCGTTCGACAGAGAGAGTCCAGCAAAGAGTGATATGCTTAGCTTACCTGCTGCCTGCCCTTCGCTGCACTAAACCCGAGGCCTTTTGCATCAGCTTCATCCCCACCACATGCTTCTCTACCATTGTGCTGAGCCCTTGGAATCTCTCAAGTTTCAACTTTCAACTCCCAACAAACAAACAAACAAACAAACAAACAAAAAATCTTCATCTTATCAGTTTGTTTCTCTCTAATGCTCTTACAGATGTTTGTTGAATCTCTCCTCAATTTGATTGCTTCTTCTTTATGACATTCTAGGTGAAGACCCCAAATTAGTAATTGCAACAATACTAAAAGAATAGGGTAATGCAAATTTCTATGAATTGTTCTTTTATATATATATTTGTTTGATGAGACAGAATGAACGTACTTGTATAATGAAGATGGAAAAAGTCAATTGTTTGTGTTAGTATATAACAAGGGATGAAATAGCGGGGGAGAAAGAGAGAAGTCCGTGTCATGTCTTAGAAAACATTTTAAAAACGAAAATGATGGAAGTGATGCCACATGGAAAGTGGTGTATGGCTCGCAACATGTGAAGAGGACCACATTCATTGATAGATTGGAGTCAGAGGAATCACATGGGTTGTCACATTCTAATCCGGCTGCCACAATAAAAAGTGTAAAAACCTAGGCAGAGCTTTGCCAGGACAACAAGCACACCAAGGCTGGAGGGAGGGGGCAGTTTTACGTGGCCATGTATGATCTCTCTTCTCATGCAACTTCGAGTAATATGGGCTTTTGTTTCACTCCCGAATTCTCAAGCAATTCTTTCCGATGATGTTAGCAAACAGTCGGGTTTGGATGCACAGCGGGATGAAACCAAAGCTATAATTAATGGATTGGGTGGCAATGCCATAATCACAGGCCCCCAAAGTTTCCCATAATTTGTTAAACGCCATTGCACCTTTGAAGCTGCAGCAGAGATTGCCACCCCCACTTAATTTGGAACAAAATTTATCCCTTTTTGCCTTTCACTAATTCCCTGATTAATGAATTGCGTCAAAAAATATCCAAACCACTTTCAGTGCACAGCCTTGCACTGATTCTTCTATTGAAATTCTATCAAATATTTGTCAACCATGTGATCTTTCTCTTGTTAAAACAGGGGACTTGGGATGAGGATGATCAACGCCACATAGTGGGATAAAGGTATTTTCAGATGTGGAGTTCATGTGAAAAAATGGAGAGGGGGCTGGCTGAATCAACAACAACAATAATAAACAAAGAAAAATCGAAGAAAAAAGGAGCCCATGGGCCTAAATTATGGACTCCCATGTAGAATTTTTTCATATTTGCAGAGGAGTATATTCACGGGGCCTTCAATGAGCATTCCAAGGCAGTACAATTATATAGTAGTAGCATTAACCAAATAAATAAAGCAATAGAGTAGTAATGTGGTGTGTGGCTTCCGAGGTGAATAAGTTGGAGGAAATCTAAAAAGGGCTGTGATTGATTTGATTTAGGAGGCCCTTGTTTTGTTATCATAATGGTTATGTCATTCACCTGAGGAACAAGGCCTTCAAAATGAGATTAGGCAGCCAATCAGGGTTAAGGCTCGTGACTAGTTGTGATGCAGGGTCATCGTACCCAATCACCAGTGTGGGCTTTCCTTTTTCCCCCCTTCACCTTTTCGGGAGTGCTCCAATCAACATTCGCAAGGCAGAGAAACCAACAGGGTTGGTAATTGGTTTAATTAGTGTGGTGGGACTTGGCAGAGGCACCAGGCAGCAGGTTCCATGTTCAATAAAGGCCACCTTTTCAATTGGTCACACTGTTTTACCCAATGCCGATTACTGTCCAACTTCAAACTTTGGTGCCATTGAATTCATTTAACCCAATTCAATTAGTCCCTCGGGATTCAATTGCTCCTTCTTTCTTTCCCTCTTCATATCTTGGAGCTCATAACAATAAATTTTTTTACTTTTTTAATCACATTTTAAAACAAAAAAACTCGTTCCAGGATGAATTCATAGAAACTACGACCCTTTCGCCTTGTGTGTTTGGATGAATAGTTTACCACTTTCTCTTCCTTTAATCCTAGAACATTCAAAATATGTTTATGTTCAGTCCGAGCACATACATGGTGCTTCTATTACGAAATTGTCTATCCAAGTTCATGCAACTATTAGCATATTTCTTCACGAAGATTGAACAGAGAATTTAGTTAAACTCAAGGAACTTCGGCAAATTCGAAAGCAACTATGAACAAATCCTTTTTCAAAGAAGGAACTCAAAACCAATCATGGGATTGTTCAAGTGCAAATATGTACATGTACTCTATGATGAATGTCAAAGAAAAATATAGCAAATTAAGAGCCGAAATTGAGAGTCCAAATTGCAGAAAGAGTAAGAGTTGTTGAATGTATTGTCATTTCTTCTTTTGACACAATTATACGGATGTGATATGCTCATTCACCAATTTGTTTATATAATTTGAAGGAAGGAATAAATTTTGGATAACAAAAAAATAAATTTAAAGGAAAGAGCGTGAGATGCATGCATGTTATCTTCACCATGGTCGACCCTTGCTTTTTCTCCAGCTAATTATTCAAGTACGGAACCCACATGACGTGACCTGCTCTTCAGTAAATAAAATTCATATGTTAATGTTATAGATAACTCTAATTTGTATGGATGGAAATGCAAATGAGAGAAAGTAATTTGACGCCAAAACGTCACTGGATTTAATTTACCAATATTTTTACAATATTAATATAATTGTAAAAGAATGTGCCACTGTTACCAGAAATCATCAGCATGCAAACGAAACTAAAGAATGGAGAGGGCAAAGTGGTACTGGTCTGCGTGGCCAGAGGGATAAAAAATGGGCACTAGAGAAACAGTAGGGCCTAGACTTGACCTGATATTGGACAGCATTTGCAGAAGAACGGACGACTACTGTACCAACACAGAAGCCGTTGTATGGTTTCTGGGTATCAAGAAAATTAAGAGAGGAGAGAGTAAAATTTGAAGGAAAAGAGGAACAAGAATTTGGGGTTGGGGTAAATCCGCAGAGCATCAAGAGTCGTTGGCTCAAGTTGCCAATGATTGATATGTTTTGCATAGGCAATAAAATATATGATAAAATACTGAAAGGGGTAACAGACTTATTTAACCCCTGCAGAGTATCTGAGCACAAACAACGGTAGCTGGGGGACTTTGAGATTGGCTTCTTGAGACACAAAGATGGAGAAAAAGAAAGCTCAGTCCCATCTCATCCCATTAGGTATCATCCATCCCTGTCGTACTTCCTAACTTGTCAGCCTTTGCAACTTGCAGTATATCTCTCTCTCCCTCTCTCTCCTCATTCACTTGCCTCTTGGCGGCTTATTGTGTAACCTTCTTGTAACCACTGGATATTTTCAAGTTGCTTCTCCTTTACCCCATCATCGTTTGACTTACCTGACATTTGTGCAGGTGTAATGATATATAATTGTTCTTCACAAAGTTTTGCTTGGCTGGCAGATCATAGCTTTCACAGGTGCTAATTATGGCTTTAAAACTAGGTGGTTTTTAACAAAATCATATAAAGGGATCTAAAACACATAAAATTTGAGTTGAAGATATGAAAATTCAAAGATTTACAGCAAGGATAGAACTGCAGTTTAAGAATTATTCTTAATGGATAAATCAATTCAATGACAGGCTGTGGCATGTGCAGACACCGCTTGCATTTGCATGAAGAGATGCTAGAGGGGGGGGGGGGCGAACCTGGTGGGGGAATTGTGGCATAAAGCCTAAACCTGTCGATAAGGAAAATGGAAATGAAGGGCAGGTTTGGGTGAATAACTGATGAATGAAGGTTATAAAAGCAAATGAAAGGAAACGGTGACACCCAGAGAGACCTGGAGAAAGAGATGAAAGAGGCAGCAGTGCTACCACTGGCATCAAAAACTTTGTTTTGTTTTGGTTTTCTCTCTCTCTCTCTCTCTCTCTCTCCTGATTGTGTCAGCCTTGGGATATTTTCACATTCGCAATGCAACGTGATGTGTGAAAAGAAAAACAAATGGGCATCCTTTTGTCACACTGTGTGTAATCTTGTTAGAAGAAAGACGGAGGTGGAAATGGACCCAACATCTCAGATACCCAGAACCTATCATTGTCCGACTGCTTTGACCATTGGTCTCTCCTTTCCCTGTTACCCTATGAACCTTTCTAATCTTTCTGCAACTCTACTAGTAGGTAGCTTCTGCTCCTAGACCTGTTGGCTAGCATCTTCAACGTCACATCTTTTTGAATTGCTTTTTCCTTGCTCCTCCACCACCAACTCTTCACCCTATCCTAATCCCAACAAGCTCATGCTTGTGTGAATGTCCAAAAGCCCAAAAATTGAAGCCCAGAGAAGAAGAAGAAGACCCATTAGAAAATCCACTTAGCAATTTGGGAAGATATGGATAATTGAGATCCTTCATCAGTAAGGACAACTTTTTTGGCCCACTTCGATTTGGATTTAGAAACATATGTTACCAATTTGTACCAAAATCCCTATAATTACATGGAGAAAATCTTACAAATTTTCCGTTTGCAATTTTATTCATATGAAAAAGGATATATAAACTAGTGCATATTTTCAAAATGATCTATAGTTTTTCAATTTACACTTCATTATATTGAAATTGAAATAGCTGCACAAATATTCTATTTGCACCAGGTTGAAACTTGAAATCAAACGCACTATTACGCAAAGAGGGGTGTTTCTTTTTTTCCCTTAAAGGGACAACAAAAATTTCTTTCAGGATTTCAAATATTTCAACAAAATATTCCGTGGATGATGACTTTTTTGACGGAATATTTTGTCAATAAACGAAATATGTTATAAAAAATTTGACAGCATGAAAATTTTTTGACGTCCCAAACATTTTCAATCATAATTTTTTGATCCGTAAACTTCATCGAAAATTTATTACAAAATAATAAAATTAACTTTCAACGATAATCTGCCAAAAATCTGTTGAATTATTTTTTTTTTTTGTCGAGAAAAACACGATTTGTTGTAGTGGAACTCAGTGTTGATTTCCTCCTTTTTCTGGGTATAACTCCCTTTAATGTAAGGAATTGAGAAGCGATTCTTTAAACCTTAATGATAGGTGAAGTGAGAAACATTGTTATCTCTTTGTTTAATTTAAAAAGGAAAGAGTTTTTACCTAACTTCTCACCCATTTTTACAACAGTAGCTTGTTCAGATGGCACGGAATGGATCGCCATTATCTTCGTGACAAACCAATTAAGGCGTGGAAAGCACTGCGAGATCAGTGAGTGCTGGTCACACAAGCAAAGTCATGCATGCAGCCATGAAAGAAACCTCCAATATTAACTATGACGTTAAAGATGATCGATCCATCCACTTGCTTTAATTTGTTTTTGCTTGCCTTTGTCTTTATAATAGTAAAATTGCTCACAGACATCGTGACCACCCATTCCAATAACCAAAAGCTAGCTTGCTTTTTATGCCTTTTGCCTCCTGATTTTGATAGGGTTCCTGGGGAAGAAAAGCCCCGCAATCAGGTTTTTTATGGCTAAAACCTTTTCCTCACGCACCTTTGAGAAGCCCACTATTTGTTCTGTTCTGCTACTCCACAGCCAATTGACAGACGCCATCACCAACTTAAATTTGTGCTTCACTGAATCAACAGCTCCTTACTTTGTTCACCCCAACTACTATAAAACCCCAAGTGTCATGAAATATGATAAAACAACATATTGGAGTTGGTACGTACGGAGTTATATTCCAATACCCGTATGATATATATATATACATATTTTTTAATTTTCTATCACATGTTCAATTTTATATTATAATCAATTAAGAATCTTAATTCTTAAATTCTAAATTTTAAACTTAAATAATAAAATCAAGTAATTAATATAAAAATACATTAATATAAAAAAGACATAAAACAGAGACATGGAATGAAACAGAAGATTATTGTTGTTCCAAAACTCTCTTGTACCAAAAGTTGACGTCTATGCGACAATTAGCAAAAGCCTAACATATATACCAGGGGATGAATTTGGTGGACAGACGAGTGATACCGAACCATAACTAATATTGTTCCAATGACGTTGCACCAACCTCCAGCGGATCAACTGCCCCCTTGACCGCCCTATCACAGAAACCAAAACCCCTTTGATCAATTATTCTATTATATTTTCCACAATATTCATTTCTTTAACGTCCATATCACTCTATTAATTTGGCTTCAACTATGAAATAAATAATACCCCCTCAACAAAAATAGTAGGGATGGAGCTTTCTTTAGTTCGAGTTCTAGATGGAGTTGGTATGTGACCTATCTAATGTACATAAATAGAATATTAATTAGGTGACTACTTGTTGCGATTGATGTTTGGGTAAATAATACCCAAAATTTTATGCATCCAACGACAAGTACCAAACTAGCCTAGCCCCTTCATCCATTTGGATGGTCGTAGCCTTATATAGCACAATTCGATAGTACATATTCCACTCCTAATTTGAGTAAATTAGGACCTAAGCAACTGATATATATCAAGTAGGTATACCATTCCGCCAAGCAATATTGGATTTTCATTCCTATTTTGCATAATATATATTATACATATTTATGACAAATTCCATATCTAAGCATAGATGGGGATAGAATGAACGAAATTTGGATCAAATTAACTTGTCTAAAATAGTATTTAGGGACCTATTGGGATGTGCAATATTGATGAAAATCATGGACTAGTTCAGCAACATGATCATACTTCATATATATGTTGCACTATCGACAGAAAATCTAGCTGCTAGTTTTTCTTAGATTTTATAATGATTCAAAAGGTTACATTTAAGGAGACACTTTTATTTATTCAAAATTTAAACGAAAATATCCTATTTTTAGTAATGTGAAAAGTGTCAATTTGAAGCCTAATCCATTGATTGCTCGGGTCTAATAGTTATATTCAAAGTTCAAAATTACTTAAAATTTTAAAATAAGTGTGCGAGTAATATTGAACTTGCAAGCCGAAGTGGACTACCCGAGAGTTTCGAAACTTCTAAACTTTTTTATTTGTTTAATTGTGATTGTTTCTTTCATATATACTTTATTGATGAAAACATCAACTCAAAGAAAATTTTAGAATCCCAAATAGATTAATTTCTTATACGTTATGTGGAAAACTTATTGAAACTGATTGAGTCTGGAGTCTTCGAAGAGTGAAACTAGGACGCAATTGAAAAATAAAAAAAGGTGCGTGACAAATCGTGAAAATTATGGTTCCCACTGCCAAAATAAGCCATGAAAGTGGTGGGGGAAACGAGAGGATATGGAACCATGCTTGGAAATCCATTATATTTGATGTTGGCTTTGTTTCTTTTCTGTCCTGGTACGTCATACGTGCATGATTGTTCTTCTTTTCATAACTTTAGTTTCTTTGCCTGATCAATTTGTGGGAGTAGGGTCATCTTTCCAACAAAGCTTTGTTACAATGAACTGAAGTTTGCCTTGTGAAAATTGCTGAATGGAGTGACCCAAAAAGCTAATATATATATATATATGGTAGCTTTGTGATAGAAGATAATGGTGTCAACTCCTATAAAAGTTAACAGTAAAATTCTTCAAGCAACAAAAATTTACGAGGCATGAAGAAGCTGCCATTATATCATATACACAGATGGGTCGTTCAGAACAGAAAAAGAAAACCTTTGCGAGAAGATGGAATAAAGACCAAAAAAAGAGGAGAAGAAAGGGTTTTGAGTTTTGACCGATAACGTAAAGGGCAGGAGACGTAACGTAAAAGGCGGTCAATGCCACCTGGCGGCTACCGTGTCTGATCTGAAAAGAATCAAAAGATGGTTCAGGCCGAACGAAACGACCATTTCTTATTCTCTTTCGGGGTTTGGCTCTCCCTCAGTCTCCTCCTTTCTTGACCCTTTCTACACAATTATAAATCTATTATTAACACGTTAATCAGGTGTCGATTATTACAATAATTATAATCAGAATCAGGATTAGTTTAAATTATTAGCTTGTAGTTGTCTCGTACTCATGTTACTGTCCATTCCCATGGCCATCCCTCATCTCATCCATGTGGGACTTGTTTTTCTTTTGATATTCTTTTAAAGTTACTACGGAGGGTTTGAGCAAATCTAGAAGTAGAAGAGCTAAGCACAAGATTTCAATTTTAGAAAATATTTATTACTTTTTCATCCTCAATTATTATACTCTAATATGATTAATAATGAGGTAAGGATCGTCCGCAGATTTCTTCCTTTGTTTGAAATCATGGACGAGTCTGAAAACAGGACTTGTAATCATCAAATGTAAATGACAATATCGATGCAAGTTTTTAGTTAATCCATCTTTGGTGGCTGATTAAGTATAAACAGTAGACTTTTTCCACAACGACTACGCCTCGCATTTGTCGCTCGGGGGCAGAATGACCGCCTTCCGCCCCTGGTTTTCACTTGCCACGCCCTCACAAAAATTTTTAATAAGAAAATACAAATTTACTTACTTAATTACTCTATTAGTTTTAAGTTAATCAGTTAATACTAGTATGTTTTAACTGGTTTAAGTTAACGACTTTTGTTTTAGTAGGTCGTCGTAATAGATTTTTGATCGGGTGTTACATCCCAGACAAGACAGGGCCCCACATCCCCATGAGTGTAGTACAACTTCGACAGTATCTGCCAAGTACAAAGGTGGTCCAACGGTGATTCCGCGAATAACATAAGGGCAGTTTGGTAGTTGTGGAAACACCCAACCCCATCCCAACTTTTCTAGTTAAAAAATTGCTGTCTCCACCATCTCCCTCGGAAATCTCTCCTAACACACTTTCATTACTTTTATATCTTCTTTATTATTGTTATTATTGTTATAGTAATATCTTCCATTTCTATAAATACATATAATAATTTCACTTGTTTCCCTCTACTTTCCTCTCTGCCTCTTCCTCTGTCGTGAATTTCATCTCCGTTGAATTTTTTTTTGGTTGTGTACCTTAAATGTCGCCGACCATGAGGGACCTGCAGCTCACGCAGGTGGCCGGTGGCAGGAGATCGCCGCCTTCCGATAACGATTCCGTCGACATGGAGGAAGGTACGCGGCTTCTGGATTCATACGACGACGGAGATGATAATTCGGGGAGTATCCAAGAGGGTATGCGGAGAATTCAGGTGAGTGTAACGGGGATGACGTGTGCAGCCTGCTCCAATTCCGTGGAGGGGGCTTTGAAGAGCATCAATGGGGTTTGCAGAGCATCCGTGGCTTTGTTGCAGAACCGTGCTGACGTTGTTTTTGATCCTATTTTGGTTAAGGTTATTGCTCTTTCCTCTCTTTTTCTTATTTTAATTAAGGTTGTTGGGTTTGCTTAATTCGAGAAATTTAGTTTAATTACTTCATTCCGTGTTTGACTTTCGATTATGGTCTTCGGTTTTCAAGTAGTTAAAATTGGCTTAATTCATGTATCGTCAAGTCCTCAAGTTACTGTTTTCATTTATATTTCGCTCACATACTTTTGCTTTAGTATATTCTTGTTAGCTATATGATGTAGAGCTTTCTTTCTTCTGTTTTAATTTTTATAATGCTATATCTGAGTTTTATCTTTAATTGTAGCCAACTTCTGTGACAGAATGATCATGATTTCTGACTTTTAGACCATGTTTCATCATGGTTACTACATCAATTTATAGTGTCTGAATCATTAGTTGCTCCATTTAATTGGAATTGACGAAGACCTTTTTGATGATTGTTGATGTTTGATCTCTCTCTCTCTCACACACATACGCACGCGCACGCACACACACACAGAGAACACCTACATGGACATGGTGGTGCATCTATAGTTGTTTGCTTTTCACTTGGTGTTGAAATCATTAATTACATTTTGCTAAAGTAATAGTATTGAATCTAGGCTAAAGTTATTTATCGTTGTTATTACTTCTTGAACTGATGGCGTCTCTGTTAGGTTTACTTTATCACGTTCTTTCATCTAAAAGGGTTTCTATTTAATGAATTTTTTATCTTTAATTTTTGGTGGGGAGAAAGTTTTACGTCAGACTGTAATATGGTAGTATATATGTTTTGTGCAGTTAGAGGAGGACCGAAGCCTTATTCTGTGCTTTCACCTATTTTCAGTCATGAAATGCATATTTGGCTAAAATGCAACTATTGAACAGCTTCTGTATTTTTTGCTCGATAGCAGAAAAATAAAAAAGATGAACGGTATCTTTTCTTCTTTGGGAGTGGTGGGTGGGGTTCTACTATAGTCTTATGCCTGGTACTTGAAACCCTTATTTGTCTTGGGTTCAATGCATGTGCTTGAATCAAATGTATGTACTTTGAAAATGGTCTTGTATGAACTGAATTTTTCTCTAACTCTTCCATGAAATTCAGGATGAAGACATCAAGAATGCCATTGAAGATGCAGGGTTTGAGGCAGAGATTCTACCTGAACCCAGCAATGCTGGAACAAAGCCACGTGGAACACTTGTGGGGCAGTTTACAATAGGGGGTATGACCTGTGCGGCCTGTGTCAACTCCATTGAAGGTATTTTGAGAAATCTTCCTGGTGTTAAAAGGGCAGTTGTTGCCTTGGCCACTTCACTGGGGGAAGTTGAGTATGATCCTACTGTAATTAGTAAAGATGATATAGTCAATGCAATTGAAGATGCTGGTTTTGAAGCCTCACTTGTACAGAGTAGTGAGCAGAATAAAATCATACTGGGGGTTGCTGGTGTAATTAATGATTTAGATCTACAGCTTCTGGAAGGCATACTTAGCAGCTTGAAAGGGGTCAGACAATATCGTTTTGACAGAACTTCTGGAGAACTTGAAGTTCTCTTTGATCCTGAAGTTGTCAGTTCAAGATCTTTAGTTGATGGGATTGAAGGAGGAAGTGGTGGGAAGTTCAAACTACATGTCACGAACCCATATGCAAGAATGACTACTAAAGATGTTGAAGAAACCTCAAATATGTTCCAGCTCTTTACTTCCAGTTTGTTTCTCAGTGTAAGTATTTTATGTCTCTTCTTTACTAGTTCTATTTTTTTGAGCTATGTTGCAGCATTTATTTTTCCTCTTGAACATATGTCTTTGACAAACTAAAGAGAAAGACTCTAAGAGTCTCTATTGAAACTGTCGAAACTTTACATGAATGCATAATTATAGTCTTGCCTTTTGGCCTTTATATGGCTGCATTTTCCTGGAGCCTTGCCACAGAAATGTGTTCTCTTATTATACAATGAAAATTGAAAATTATTGATCAGGAGGTCCCACTCTCTCTTATTTCTTTCAAACTAATTGCTGGCATTTGCTGATCCAGATTCCTGTCTTTCTAATTCGAGTAGTTTGTCCCCATATACCGTTGTTGGATGCCTTTTTGCTCTGGAGATGTGGACCTTTTTTAATGGGTGATTGGTTGAAATGGGCATTAGTAAGTGTTGTTCAATTTGTTGTTGGCAAGCGCTTCTACATTGCAGCTGGCAGAGCTCTTCGAAATGGTTCAACTAACATGGATGTTTTGGTTGCCTTGGGTACTTCAGCATCTTACTTCTACTCTGTTGGTGCACTTCTATATGGTGCGGTAACAGGTTTTTGGTCACCAACGTACTTTGAAACAAGTGCCATGCTGATAACATTTGTACTATTGGGAAAGTATTTGGAATGTCTTGCGAAGGGGAAAACATCAGATGCCATCAAGAAGTTAGTAGAACTTGCACCAGCAACAGCATTGCTGGTAGTTAAAGACAAAGGTATGGGTATCTTTAGCTTTTCTTTATTTTGTAAATGTAGTTTGAAGTATGTCTAGGACTTCACTCTTGTTCTTGATGCTGTTTAAGAAAATTTATTTAAAATGATTGATAGTTTTATATGGTCTTAATTAGGGTCATACTTAGTGCCAAAATGAAATTGAAGAACTATGAAGAACTGAATGATTTCTGTTTTATTGGTTTTGCAGGTGGAAACATTATTGGAGAAAGGGAAATAGATGCTTTGTTAATCCAGCCTGGCGATACATTAAAAGTTCTTCCTGGTGCAAAACTTCCAGCAGATGGTGTTGTTGTATGGGGTTCAAGTCATGTAAATGAGAGCATGGTAACTGGTGAAGCTGCACCTGTTTTGAAGGAGGTTGATTCACCAGTTATTGGGGGAACAATAAATTTACATGGTGCTCTTCACATAAAAGCTACCAAAGTAGGTTCTGAAGCAGTTTTGAGTCAGATAATTAGTTTGGTTGAGACAGCCCAGATGTCCAAAGCTCCTATTCAGAAGTTTGCTGATTTTGTAAGTTTTCTCTAACTTTACATGATTTTTCTAGTATATTTTGGTATTAAAGATTTATGTTTAATGTGATGGCATGTCCGAGGTCATGGCTTTAAGTTGGAGGAAGAACATGGTTGTTGTTGCTGAAGCTTTAGAGGCAATTATGTTATCTTGCTTGCATGTTGTATTTTGTCCTTAACTCTAGGTTTCTATGGCTTGCAGGTTGCAAGCATCTTCGTTCCTACTGTTGTTACTTTGGCATTGTTCACATTGTTGGGATGGTAAGATCTGAATGGCTTATTTTGTGATATAAAATGTTCGTGACCACCATTTGATATGGGATTCTTCCGTTGATTGCTTGTAGGTATGTTGGTGGAGTTGTTGGATCCTACCCAAAGGAGTGGCTACCAGAAAATGGCAATTACTTTGTTTTCGCTCTTATGTTTTCAATATCTGTGGTGGTAATTGCATGTCCTTGTGCTCTTGGTTTGGCCACTCCAACTGCTGTCATGGTTGCAACAGGGGTTGGAGCTAATAATGGTGTTTTGATAAAAGGAGGGGATGCGTTGGAAAGAGCTCAGAAGGTCAAGTATGTTATATTTGATAAAACTGGCACTTTAACCCAGGGCAAAGCGAAGGTCACAATTGCTAAAGTTTTCTCAGAGATGGATCGTGGAGAGTTCCTTACACTGGTGGCTTCCGCAGAGGTAATTTCTAATAGCCTAACTAGTTTCAAAACAATATTCCTCTCTCTGTTTATTTTTGTACCATTTCTCGTTTCAAGTCGTACATGAGTAGGACTGCTACTCCCAAAAGAGCACATTTAAAATACAGACTTACATTGAGAGGCACGGAAGAGCCTTCTTTTATGCATTTCAACAGTTACTGAATTTCCCCTTCTTCTCATTGCTTAGGCTAGCAGTGAACATCCATTGGCGAAAGCAATAGTGGAATATGCTCGCCACTTCCATTTCTTTGATGAGAATTCGCTAACTGAAGATGCCCAAAATAGCAGCAAAGGATCCCTCATTCCTGCTTGGCTTCTTGATGTAGCAGAGTTCTCTGCTGTGCCAGGAAGGGGAATTCAGTGTTTTATTGATGGAAAGCGAGTACTGGTGAGTATTTGGTTATAATTATTTATAATTTCTGAGGCTTGAGAAATTGTCCTGTTATTCTTACCAAAAGTGGTGCTGCTGAACAGGTTGGTAATCGGAAGCTGCTAACAGACAGTGGTGTTAGCATTCCTACTCAAGTAGAAAATTTTGTAGTGGAATTGGAAGAAAGTGCCAGGACAGGCATACTTGCAGCCTACGGTGGTAATGTGATTGGAGTTTTGGGAGTGGCAGATCCATTGAAGAGAGAAGCTGCTGTGGTTGTGGAAGGCCTAGGGAAAATGGGTGTCAGACCTGTCATGGTCACTGGAGATAATTGGAGGACAGCTAAGGCTGTTGCTAGGGAGGTTTGTATGCATACATGCATTTATATTATTTTGATGGGCTTCCTGTTGAAATACTGCTTATCTGAATTCAATCATTAATATTGCATCGGATAAATTTAGTTTCCAATCTGGTATAAGAAGCAGTAGAAAATGGTATGTCTTTGGTGTGTCTGTGTTGGTATTTATTGGTTAGATGTAAGTGGCAAACGTATCTAATCTGCTCCTACAAAAAAATTGAGATCACAATATGAGAGGCTGTGCAGACTGTAGATTGTTAAAATATCTGTTCAGCATTAATCTAATTGACTGGATTTTGGACAGGTGGGCATCCAAGATGTGAGGGCAGAGGTAATGCCGGCTGGAAAAGCCGATGTTGTACGTTCTTTTCAGAAAGATGGAAGCGTTGTTGCTATGGTGGGGGATGGGATCAATGATTCTCCTGCTCTAGCAGCTGCAGATGTTGGTATGGCAATTGGGGCAGGGACAGATATTGCCATAGAAGCTGCAGACTATGTTTTGATGAGAAATAATTTAGAAGATGTAATCACAGCCATTGATCTCTCCAGGAAAACATTCTCTCGAATACGATTGAATTATGTTTTTGCCATGGCGTACAATGTGATTGCAATTCCAATTGCTGCTGGGCTTTTCTTTCCTTCACTAGGGATTAAGTTGCCACCATGGGCAGCTGGTGCCTGCATGGCTCTTTCTTCTGTAAGCGTGGTGTGCTCTTCTTTGCTACTTCGAAGGTATAAAAAACCAAGACTTACCACTATATTAGAAATAACTGTAGAGTAGAAAAAAAATTTAAGAAAACATTTTCATTTTCCTGGTCAACTACTTTAGGTTTCTGTTTTATAGCAAGGAAATTGAAGGGTGTGAGTGAATCATAAATTTCCCAATTTTGTGAATTTTCTTCTTTTCCCCTCGTTTTTAGTCTTAGGGAATCGGGGATGCATTGTCCACCCCATTAACTGTAAATTTAATTGTTGTATAATATATGATCATTGATGCATTTGTTCCTCTCAATTTTCTTTTTTGGTGCTCATGGTGTTCCATTCTCTCTATATTTCCAAGTCTATCATCCCATGCACCGGCCTTCGAAATGTAGTCTTAAGTAAATATCAATTCTATGGAAATATCATGATGACAGGAGCAGTGGCAGCTATTGCATTACGTGTGCAGGGTGGATGGTTTTTGAGCCTCCTGAATCCAGATGGCCTTTGGCATTTGCATCTTAATAACTGCTATTTGCACGTGATGAATGATGCGATTAGTTGGATGTCTGGCTAGCCCTACCAGGGGAAAGAGCGTTCCAGTGTTTTCTTGTATGCTTGTCATCATCAATTTCTGCTAAACGAAAAGTGAAATTACAGATAGGGTATTCTTGTTTTGTCCAAACGAATCAAATTTCTTGAAGTGTGTTGAGATCTTTGCTTGGTTGTCAAATGTAATTCTCTTGGGCCTCTGGGTTGGAAATATATGGGAAGTTGTTGCAAAAGCTGATCAGCCAACTCACCAGCAGCTGGCTGTTCCTATTGTCTGGCAATTGGCAGCAAAGCCTTCTGTCGTATCACCCTGCCCATTCAATTTTTTCTCCTAACTGCAACAGTCTGTGCTTTAACTTTCAAATCAAAGAGAAATCTGATAAAAAAACAAGACCAGCAGGGTGCTACTGCTTGTTGCGTTTCCCGGAAAGTGAAGCACGGTTTTGCTTGGGCGTACTTATAACTATTACAAGTCGAGAACAAAAAATAGATAGAGCCATGGGTCTCTCTGAGTTTCTGTTTCTTTCCCTTTGGCCACCCTCCCTATGTATAAGAAGAAGAAAATTCTTTTTGCAGTCCCTTTCAAAGTACTAGTTTGAATTGACTCTTCTTTCAATTAGATAAATGTGGTACCAGGGGCTATGGACAATGTCCAAGTTCATCATGTAGAAGTTTCCCGGCGGAGCAATGAATGAGAGGGGATGCGTGTTTAGCTTTATTGCGACGGAGAGACCAAGTCAAAACCTACTAGAAGTACCGAGTTAATCGGATAAAAATCTATTATTGTCCTACTTATTGATTCGTTTATATTTTTTTCATTTGCATAATTTTACATAAAAACACCAACTAAGAAGCTTCTGCATTGAATCAGTAAGTAATGCATTTTCTTCAAGTTTCATTATTAATTCCATTAATAATTCCGTACTGTTCATCTATGACCAATCAGCATCATCGACTCCGTCACAAGTCGGTCATCTCCCCGTAGTCAAAACCAAACCTTATACTAAGATGCCTTTTCACACTGTGCAAAGAAGCGAAACTTCCCCACTGTTTCCTATTGATAAAACCAATGCATTTGCCTCCACAATGAGTAAAAAGAACACAGAAAAGACAGAAGAAAATGGAGAGGAGAAAACCAATAGCAATCCAGCAAAAATCCTCTTTTTTTGACCCTCTCCCCACCTTTTTTTTTTTTGTTTTTTGCTTCAAGGCTCCCCACCTTGTTAACAGGTGCAAAGGCAAGTACCAGCCCGTCAAAGTAGAACAGGAATTGATTTCTTTGGAACAATGATGTTTCAGGAGATGAGCAATCTCTGGTCAAAGCCACATCTGATAACCTTGGTTCACAAGCAATAAATCCCTGAAGGGTTTGTCACTTTTACGTTGTAGACTGTGTCCTGGAAAGTCTTTTACATTAAATTTGCACAAGTTAGAATCCCTTGCCCTGTAGGAGTATTTTATTTGCTAAATACAGTTTCAAACATGACTACGTAAATTATATACAACGTAACTACCATGAAAGGAACTGTCAAAAAATTTAGAGTAATTGGTTTCTTGCATCACTTGTCATTCCTTGTATCATCCTCAGCAGTATGCCTTTTAATATCATTTTTGCAAATTTGCTTGCTGATTGCCAGTGGTCAAGAATTTTAAACTGCAAAACTCTCTCTGCAATTTACAGACATGTTAGGGAATGGGGTTAGAACAAACTTTGACTATATCCCCAACACCCCAAGACACAGCAAGCGTACAGTTCTAGCTATGTTCCTTTGTTCCGGATTGATACAAGTGTGAATGTATTTATGCTCACAGTGGCAAGGAATATCAGGTTCCCTGTAGCTCGTATGAATCTAGAAGCCGAGTACGAACATGTGTCCTGACTTTTAAAAGTTGTTTTAATTCTTGCATGTTGTACGGGCAAAATTCACCCATCACCCTCATTGCCGTGGAATTGCTTGCTTGCATGACGTATTGCCAATCCAATTCAGACTGATGACTGATATATTTGATAGTACATGCAAAACTTGATGGGGAAGAAAAGGAGGAAAATCAGCCAAGATGTATTGTCTCACAAGGAAAAGCACATTAAATTCCTTTCTCATTTTTTAAAACAAAAGGTTGACCAAAGAGGCAAAAACGATCTCAAAAAGGATCCAAATTAATTTCACCCACCAAAGGTCTAAAGTTAATCCATACGCATGTGATATGATCATGACCCGTTTGATGTTAACAGATGTTGTTTCCAAGAAATACTCTCTGCTTTGGCCTCAAGCCTTTTAATCTCTTCTCTGTATGCAAGGTCAAGGGTTACCGGTTAACTTTGACCAGAGATTGTCATTATATAAACAACTTGGAGTTAAGGTTGTTTTTTTCCAAGAAAGAATTCAGAAGCAGGGAAAACAGACAGAGAGTGATCACTCAATAATCCATGAGCAGCACCACTGCGGCAACCTCCAATGAATGGATGCAATTCTATGAACAAACTGCGGATGAACTGTCAGCATCATCTTTGGCATTCTCTGATGCCACTGCAGTGGCGACAAGTGGCTCCTCTGAGAACAATCTTAGCCCCAGCAGTTTACATTCGGCAAGCGATCAATTGACGCCAATGGGTTCTTCCTCAAAGCCAATAAGAAGAAGGTCTAGAGCTTCCAAGAAAACACCCACCACCCTTCTCAATGCTAACACCAGCAATTTTCGAGCTTTGGTGCAACAATTTACAGGTTGTCCTAGCGTACCTCTTTCACAAGGGAGCAGAAGAGGCCCGATTAACTTGAATTTTGCTGTCGGGAGTGAACGGAACCAAAGAGGTATTGCAACTTCCATAATGTCTGCTTCTGGAAACGATTATAATTATTACCAACAAAGTCATCAAGAGCAGCTGCGGCAGCAGTTGTACCAGGAACAGCAGCAGGCAGTCTCATTTGACAACGTTCAACACGATGCCTTTTTCCCAAGTTCTAGCAGTAGAGCTAATGCAGATCAGATCCTTGACGGTTTTGACTCGGATAATATTTCTTTACAGGCGCTTACCAGGGACGTGCCCTACTCCAGTGGAAATGCAAATGATAGCAATTACTTCCTGTAAGGATTAGGTTATCTAGGCATATCATCACCTACTTTTGGTGTTTGTTTATCTGTCAGAATTTGATTAGGAATCAGGAAATGACGTCTTCATTTATTCAACTACTGTATTATTTTTTTTTGTTTGAATTAATATCATAGACAAGAAAGCAGGAATTACTATATGTTTAATTCCTAAAGGAAATCAACAAGAATCGTTGGAGGAATGTTTTTGATATGCAGTTGCCGATATCGTCATAGTATTCCTTCACGAAAATTCGAATTCATAAATCAAGTTATTGAATGCATATGATAATACTATATTATCTCATTGGAGTCAAAATAAAGAAAGAGAAGGCGTACACGACTATATAATGTACCTTCTTCATCTGATGATGGTCTGCAGAAAAATCAGAAGCCTCCCCTGTTGGACGATCTAAGAAAAGAAATGAACAAATTTACCTTCTTAATAGAGAGAATGTTTCCTTCTTCCCTATTTCATTATCACAATGTACACAAGACTTTTCTAGTTCTGGTAAATAATACTCCCATCCGACTGGTTCACAGTAGTGAAAGAGAAGGGCCTCGGCTTTTTCTATTCTAAGTCTGTATGCCAGGCAGAACATAAGCACCAGGCCTGATGTTAAATACAAGGCCCAACTTCAAAGACCGGGCCCGTTTGAAACCATCCCAAACTCAGCAGAAGCTGCAAACGGAAAACCGCGAAAAGCATACGAGTCTCCGAACTGAACTCAGTTTCACTGACCCTGACCCTGTTTTTCTCCTTTATAATAAGCCCTGAAAGGAAAAAAAGGCGAGGGTTTTAAGCCTCAACAGTCACCATGAACTCCCTCACTCGAACACTTGCAAAAATTGCAACTTCAGAAGCGCAGCAGGCGTCAAGAAGATGGATTTTGCAGTCTTTCTCTACTTCTACAACTTCCAAGCGGTTGACACAACCCGAGAACCCCTCCGACTCTAAACACTCAGCGCCCAAGGAATGGCCTAGGCCTGGTGAGATCCCCTACCAGTCCAAGGTGGCTAACTCGGTCAGTCTCTCGGGTTACATTCATATGCCCGTCCAGTTCGAGGCTGCTTCTGATGGGAAATTCTGGGCTGGCACTGTAATTGCCCAGAACCCTTCTTCTGATTCTCCTCCCCTTTGGTACTTATCTCCCCACTTCCTTGTTTTTGCTTTGGTGTTAATGAACTATTCAGATACCCCTTTCTTTTCAAAGTTTTTTCTTTTAGTTGTCAATACTATTAATTCGTTTATTTCTGCTTCCATCTTGTTGTGATCACTGAGAAATAACAATTAACTTTTAACTTTCCTGTTCATTTCTTGCTTAGCTTTAGCTACTGCATCGTTTATTAGTGTTTGCTACAGCCTGGTGATTTGATCACTATTTTGTTAAAACTTATGCAATTCCATTTGTTTTGTTTTGTAAACACATCAGGATTCCAATAATTTTCGAAGGTGATTTGGCCCATATTGCTGCTTGCCATCTGAAAGAAAATGATCATGTCTATATAGATGGGCAACTGAGTGCAGATCCACCTTCTTCTAATGCAACTCATGCTCAAGCCAATGTCCAGGTAGGAAGGAAGGGAATGATAACTGCTGGACCTCATAAAATTTTCAAATTCAATTCAGTTGATCTAGTTGTTCAATTTTTGGTGGGAAAACATTTTTTTTAGTGTCTAATTACCATTGGAAAAAGTTACTAGTGAAAGACTAGCATATAATAATAAAGAGTTTATCACTTCTAAAACTGACGTTTCTCTTTTATTTGTTAATGTTTCTATGGAAGTTCATAGTATAAAAGTTAGTGCTATTTTTAAAATTTCAAACTTACCAATGCGATCACATATTTCATTTAAGGCAAAAAGGAAGTAGATGGTACTGCCCCTCACAACCTGACAGGTGTGAGAACCTAATTCTCAGTCTTACTTCTGTTTCAGGTTGCTTAACCTTGACTCATCAAGATAATACTCGACCTTAACCTTTTGTAAATGTGTGGTTCATTGAGTATGTGGTGGAAAACATCCTGCCTAAAAAATTACTTTTAATTATAAAGCAGTTACAAGCTTTGTGCTCTTGTTATTAGATTAATTGTAACCTAGTTTAAAATAGAGTGTGGTAAAGAGAAGTTCTCTTTAGCTCATATCTCTCTATCTGTAATTTTTCTTAATAATATATATTTTGTGCAAATAGTTGAGAAATTACAATTTTGGGATTGGTCTAATATTCAAGTCTCTCCATGGTAGGTTATGGTGCGTACTATCAACTTTGTTGATGAATCTCCTCCCATGACAAAAGGCATTGCTTCCCATAAACAAGAAGGGACCTTAAGCCATTCTGGTGAGTCTCTTTGTGGTTCTATCAAGCATATTTTCATAGCATGGAAGAATAGAAGGTTTCAAATCTTTTTGATAATATATTTTGTGCTTAATTGGTCCAAGGTAGCTTTATTTCTTTCATCAAAGCAAAAATTTTTGCTATGATAATTGGCATTGATACTAGGTTGTGATTGATTAAAATATATCTGCCTTGTATTTAGATTTTCTATGAGGCCAGAAAAGATGTCAGGACTCAGGAAATTTAACAATTGTACAGAAAAAAATTGGTAAACACTGAAGGTAAATTTAGCCCAACCCTTGAATATTTGTTGAAGGTTTTGACTGAGCCCTCCATGTTCTGTTGTGTTCAATAGTTGGAGGTCTCAATTAAAATTGTCTATTAGCCAAGGTAAAAGAAAATATGTTTAAATGGTGCGACTGAAATTGTTTCATCATTTGGTTATCATTTGATGGCTCCATTAATGGAACCAACAGAACCTATGAGCAATCACGTTTTTCAACAGGTGTATCTTTACTCACATCCTGCATTACGTTAAATCAGAAAAACTGATCAAAAGGCTTAAGTGGCATTTACCTTCTTCATTGCTGCAGTATATTGTTGTTCAACAGGTGCTTCAAGGGCTTAGCTATTCTGTTGTCTTTGTTTTATTCTCCCTGAGTTCACTAAGTAGGGCTAACTTTTTTCAGCTGGTACTAAGCAAGGTTCTGAAACTGCCCCAAATCCCTGGAGGGATCTTCTTGATAATCCAAAAGAATGGCAAGATTACCGTGAAAATAAGCTTAATGGATTGGTAATCCACTGATTGAATTTATCTTTTGTCTTGTTGCCTTGAAATTTGTGCTTATTATTTTATTTACAGGTAAAACCCAAATATCCTGATTTTAAACACAAAGATAGTGGTCTTGCACTTTGGCTTGACTCCGCACCTAAGTGGGTGTTATCAGAACTTGAAGGACTGCAATTTGATGTTCCTATTCAAAAACCAAAGCAACTGAATCGACATAAAGGTATGGTTAAATAAATTTTGTATTGTTTTCATTGCAATGACTGTAAAAATGAGCCCCTGTTACAGTATATCAACCCAATGTAGATAATCAGAGAAAATATTTTTAACAGTATTGCTATGGTAATATATGGTAACACAAAAAGAATATTTAGACTGGTGATAATGTCCAAATGCTGAGCTTCTTCTACCATTTGAATGCGGTATCAATTCTGATGATGATGCATTGAGCGTGTTATAATTTGACTTGATTTAGGGGATGGATCCTGGAAGGACTTGGTGGAAAACCCGAATAAGTGGTGGGACAACAGATTGGATAAGGTATGATAAGAGTTCTAATCATCATTTAGCTAAGTTTTATTTTTGTTAAAATCACGCATATGTCTGATTTCTTGACTTTTGCAGTTCAATGGCAAGATAAATGAAAGATATCCTGATTTCAAGCATAAAGAAACTGGTGAAGCACTATGGCTTACTGATTCACCAGTTTGGGTGGAACCAAAGTTGCCTTCTTTGACAAGTAAAAACGGTACAGCAAACCATGAGAGGGGTCGAGTGCCTTCTTGAGCTGTACTAAGATGAAGTGGCCGTAGTTTTGCTTGTTTAGGTTGGTTTGAAAGTGCGACATGGCAAAGTCCATTAATCGTGATATGACATTGATCTCACAATTATTTCATGCTGGATATGTACTTTGGCAGAAATGTAAAACATTCAACAAAGCAATCAATTCTTTCTTTTGTTTTTCTTAAAGCACAAATCTGATCTTTTTATGAGGACAAGGCTCATCATGGGAAAATACCAAGTTTTAGAATTCGAGGATGCGTAAAGGGGTTCACCCTGTACGGTCCCAATGTGAATTGGGCATGTTGATTGAGTCGATCTTTATCTTATTTTAAGGTCATGTGTCCATTTCCATCCCCACCCATTCCACCGGGTCTTCAACCCCTGTCAGTCTGCTCTTAGCATGCATGGATTGAAACGAGGAAGTCGGATGAATTTCGAGGGGTCAAGATTTGGTGGGCTGCAAGCAGAAGTATTCCAAAAACACAGCAACTTTTGGTGTGAAGAGAACTCATCAGGAACTGTAATCTTAGTCATGCGTTGAAAGAAAGACGCAATTGCAGAAAAGAACTGGCAACGATTTTTCTACCGAAAAACAATCCTAATGAGAACTGCTATGAAAGCAAAAGGACCGAGCTGAAAGCACGAGGTTTTTGAGCATGGTGGTCACCCCTCACGACCAAAAAAGAAGTTTCAACTCTCAAATCATAAGATTACGAAGCAAAAAGTATGGAATTATAGACCAAGTCATGGCCAGTATTAGTATATTTTCTGGAATTACATGCTTCATGCTCACGTTGTCTCCTGTATGCCCCGGAATGTCCTTTCCTGGACTTGGGGGTTGCCAGCTAGTTTCAGTACAAAGAGTAGCATTCAACCTCAAATTTATGGAGGTTTTACGTTTTATGCCTGTAATGCTCATAATCTGTCCCTCTCGTCCTCGAATATCGTTGTTCCCGAATGCTGTTGTTGGGTTCTTTCTTTGCAACCATGCGGTCTACTGGCTATTAATTCCCAGTCAAATGTCACTGTCCATACAATTTCCTTGCACTCCCACGTGCAAAGACTTCTAACAGGCCGTGCCACAGCATTCAAAGAAGGATTAAGGTTTTAGTTCAGATGTTTGATAGGAATCAAGGAAAGGAAAATAGTGACTTACACTTAATTTTTCGTTTCTTCTCTTAGTGTACACGTATATTTATTCTTTTCAAAATTGACCAAAATAGTTTCGGGTATGTCTGTATAGATCAATTCTAGTAAAGCCTCTCATCAAACAAACAAGATAAGGCTCAATCAGTTTGTCCTCTGTCTTCTGCGATGATTTCGCCCTGGTATTCTTAATTAATTCGTGATTTTTTTTTCTGTTTCATAATTTTACATTACATTACATTACATGTCTCTTAAAATTTTCATATCAAGATTTAAGATTTTAAGATTATAATTTTTGATTGATAGTATGAAATTAAACACGTAATATAAAATTATATAAAAAAATAATCATAACCAAATATCAAATGAAGAAAGAGAATTTATATTCACGTATCACTTTGTTTTTAATTATAAAAAAAGAAGATTAAGATGGGTTCAAAGAAAAACTAGAAAAAAAAAATTGCATGCCATGCCCTTAATGAAATTAATTTTTTCCCCCTAAGATAAAGTAATAATAAATACTATCATTCGCTACGCTGCCTTGTTCCTGCTGATAAACTAGTAAGCGCCGCTTTTGTTATCCACATTAATGTTTATTTGGTTTCTTAGTTAATTAATTTACGCATGAAGCGATTTAATTAATCTTTGAATTAATGCTAATCCTTGAATTAATATGTACTTGAGTCCGACGCATGCCTCATGCCCGCCTTTCTTGCTTCATTTCCTTGATTAATACTAATTCAAATTCTAAACGTAAAGATATTAATATGTTAAAACTCAAAACTCGAGAGTGATTATTGAATCATCTTCTATAATTAATTAAGCAGTTGGGGGCTTGATGAATTGTTCGCTGGACATCGTATTCATATTAATTCCGACTAATCAGCAGACAAACCGCTGGAACAAAGACTAGTATTCAGTCTTTAATGTCGCTTAAGTTTTGGCCTAGTCATGGCTGAAGGTGCGGTTGTAATTTGTCTCCACAAATTGGACCCGTTTGGTACCCATTGCATTCATTCTTTCAGTGCGGTCAACGGCAGGATGTATTGTCAACATAAATGTCCCCATCTGCTACAACTTCCATGCACTTCCATAACCAAAGACTAATTGGAAGAGGAAGCCACTTCCCTGTGAACCCAAATAAAAAAAAAGAAAATCCTGCTACAGTGCCTCATTTCTTTTTTTTTTTTTAATTTTACATCACATATTTAATTATTTTAAACTTTAAATCTTAAAGCTTAAACCATGATATAAAATGAAATGATTATTTAAAATTTATTAAATACGTGATACAAAATTATAAAAAAAAATATAAAATGAGACATCAAATGAGATAAAAAGTTTGATATATTGGCAAAAACTAGTATTATGTTGTGGCGACTATGAGGAGAGATGTACTGTTGTTGATCAAATTGGAATACTGACGATGGTATAGTTTCCTCTCGTCAACTCAACCAACGGATGGAAGCCGTCCTCAGAGTTACTCATGGGGTATGATTCTTGCAATAATAATCAATGGTAATCTGTTGCTATCAGCAGGGAGAAGAGCATGATAATGAAGTTCAAATTAGTAAGGACTTAGGCCGATAATGCATATGTATGCAGGTGAAAACAAAGACCTAGGCCTAATGTTATGTAATTATATATAGAAATAATTGCTTCCTAAGTAACCAAATTAACCACGTTTTGATGACTAAATCAGAAGATGATTATATTATCGAGGTTGATTACCGGCCATTATTTTATATTTCAAAAACTCCAACATGCAAATCCATAATTTTATTATAATTTAAATGTTAAATGTATAATTATTAATTTTTAAATAAAATTTAACGTCATCAAAATATCTAAAAATATGAGAGTAATAATATTAAAAAACTATCAAGAAGGTTAATATTCACACGATTAACTATTAAATTAATCGTCAATGACTATCAAGAAGGTTGTTTTCATAACAAAAGAAGAAAAAAACATATGCTTGGTAATCAAGTGACATGAAAATAGTTTTAATTAATCAGGCCATACGTTCCTGGGTTGGTGAAAGTATTGATGTCAAGTAAAGTTTTCAGGACACGTGCTTGATGTGGAGGCTTGTACTTAATTTTGTGAAGTATTATCCTTTTTAATTTTAAAAATTTTATGATTTATATATATTAGAATATGTTTTAATTTTTTTGAGAGAGTTTTAATTATTTGATTGTGATGTGTGGTATTGATGAGTATATAAAAAATTTGAATGGTTAAGATCTCAATTTAAACTTAAATGTTTCAGACACGTGATTTAGACTTGAAAATTATTTGATTAATGGTACTTGACCTAGATAGTTATACCTAAACCGATAGTTTTAAGTAATCGCTTTTCAAGAGTCGAACTAGGTAATCGAATGATTTTAAAATTGGATGAATAGTTTTAAGCCGTCACTTTCTAGAGTCTTAACCCCAATAATCAAAACGGTGTTTATGCTTGATGAGTATGAACCAGGAAGTAATTGCAAGAACGAACTCAGAGATGAAGTTGATTTCCTATTTTCATAACAATTTTCTGACCAGAAAAGGAGGTCAGAGACCACCATAGTCATCTAGAAAATTGCTTTCCAAGGGGGCCCAAAAAGGATGAGATAATCTCTGATATGGATGGTCTCATTTGACATAAACAGACGCTGCTTCCAGGAAGCAGCCCAATCCTTTGGCATTAAGTCATCTCTCTCTGATCCGCTGAGAATGGTCCCGATTTGACATGTCTTACTTTGACCATGGAGAAGTGATCACCAACTCACTATTTATAGGTTGCAAGGCTTGGAGCTCAAAGTGCGGAGGTGAAACAGCCTTACAGGAAAGAAATTAAGGCGAATCAAACCCACAATCCTTTGAACCATGAATGAAACGATGTGTAGCTCTAGCGAATGGATGCAACTCTATCAACAAACCGTTGATACTTCTTTCGGGATCTCCGATGCTACCACAGTCACCACTAGCTCTGTCACATCCGGAAATAACTTGAGCCCCAGCAGTTCATTTGCAGCTGGTGACCACTTGACCCCAAAGGGCTGTGTCTCAAAGCCTACTCGGAGGCGGTCCAGAGCTTCTAAAAGGACACCCATCACCCTCCTCAAAGCCGACGCTAAGAACTTCCGATCCTTGGTGCAACAATTTACAGGCTGTCGCCGCCGTAGCACCTCCATTTCATTTGGCAGCCAAAGAGGACCTGTCAATATAAATTTCGCCGTCGGAACGGAGCACGATCATCACAGTACTAATCCTGCTTCAGCACTGTCCCAACCCTTTGTTGAGAATAATGGTTATTGTCCTCGGCCATCTCAAGTGCAACTGCAACAGCAAGCAGAGCATCAGCAAAACTACCAGCAGCTGTCAAGTGAAGAACAGGAAAGCGAGTTTACTTTGGACAGTATCACGACTGATGATTATCTTCTTACATCTTGTTTGCCTAGATCAGGTCCTGAGATCCCACAAGGGCTTGCCATGGATGATATGTATTTCCTTGCATGAAGGTTTAGCTTTAGCAAGTTGTTAATTAGGATTCCTAATTCCTTCATTAAAAAAACATGAAAATTCTGTTTACTTGTTCCAGTGAGAAAGTCAATAAAAGTAACTGAATGCTGTTCTTCCAGTGTTGTAGTCTTTTAGAATTGTGATAATGGAGCAATGAAACTGAGATTTTCTCTTTGTGCTTTTCTTCTGGTCAAACCACTTGAAACCATAAAGCTTTCAGATAATAAATCATAATATACGACGGATAAAAAAGGCACCGTATTGTTCATTCGATGTTGAAATAATCCAAAATAATCTTTTATATGATTTTAAAAAATATGTTGTTATTGGATTTGAGTGGTTAAAATTTAATTTTGCTCCAATTTTTTTCTACTTTTGTTTCTGGAATTAAAATTTTTAAATTTTTATTTTTTTTAATTTTTAATTGAATCCAACTAGAAGATTATTTGTTTCCTTTTATTGAGTTATTTCAACACAATTAATTTATTATCGAAATGAATTTGAAATTGAACCATTTGAATAACAAGTCGAGCCAAATTTGAGCATTGTAGTATTCGATTCGAGTGACCTGTGAGCTTCATCAAGCTTTTAAATTTTTTAATATTATAGATAAACAAAATATAATATTTATTTATGTATTTTATTTTTTATTTGAATTTTTATATTGAACTCGAGTCAAATTTTCAGCTTTTTATATAAATTAATAATAATTGAACCTAATCTAACCGAACTTGAGTAGCTTGATTATTTATCGAACCAAGCTCAAACACAAAAAAAATTAAAGTTTAATTGAGCTTGAGCCTTAGTTTTTTTAATCGGGCCAAACTCAAGTTTTACATTAGATCGATTTGGTTTGACTTATTATATCGTTGTCTTCTATTTACTATTCATTTAATATATTTATGAAAAAAATATTATAATGTACTAATAATTAAATTAAATACTCGAATACACTTTCCCTAATCAATAAATATTAAATTAAAGCTAGCATGTTGTTGGATTGTGTGTTGCTTTAATATCTTCAATAACCTTTTCTAGATTTCTATTTATTTTGAAATTTTATAGCCAAAACTCAAATATTTCATATTTGAGGTCGTTAATTACTATTTCCAATAAGCGAAACGCAGCGTTTTGGTTTATGGCGTCCTCGGGCTGCAAAAGAGCCTTTCGACAATGGTTTCTCTGTGTGAGCAGAGAGCAGAGAGCAGAGAGCAGAGAAATCGAGTCCCTGGATGAAGTGCAAGCCATGTTGGCGGCTGCCCTCTCTTTCCCTTCACCAATCTATGCAAATTCTAAAACCTATCAAAGCTTGAACCTCAGACTTAGAGCATCAATCGTCAACTATCCTCTTGCAAGCAGAATCTTCGTTAGAAGTAAACTCCTTACCTCTGTCTCTCCTTGGTCACTCTTACTACTTTATTTTACACTTTCTTTTTTTCATTTTTATTGTTTTCCCAATCTGGGTTTCCATTTTATAATCTTTTCTCTGTTTGAGTTACTGAGTTTGTCAAGTAGTTTTCTATTTTATCTGCCATCAGGGGTGGAATTGAGGACCAAGTGGCTTACTGGTAGAAATCCTTTTGTATTAGGCAATGCTTTTTCCTGATTGTTACTTTATTCAACAATCGACAGGGTTCTAAGGGTTGATAGAGTGCCCTTTATACGCTTTAGACAACTATAAAGTAACCATCTTTTTGAGTGTTTATCATGCTCCAAAATTACAGCTGTTTTTGCTGTGTTAAATTTTGCGGTTTAAAAAATGCTCTGCAACATATTGATTGTTGCTGTGATGATGAAATAGAGGCGAATTGGTTAGGAATAAGGATGACTCAACAGTAAAATAGTGGGGTGATTTTGGTCCTGGTCACTACCTTGTTGTATCATTGAGAGAGATATAATGGCATTATTGAGAGGGAGAATTGAAGAACACCATCAATAGTTTTAAAATTTTGCATTTTACCCTAAGCTTCACCTCAGTCACAATGGATTGTTGGATGTCTATGGCAAGCAAGATAAATAGATTGAAAATAGTTCCTTCAGATATTTTAAGATCTCGTCTCTAAGAGCTGTATTCTTCTGTCTTTCCCTAATTTGTATCCTGGCATCCATTGGGTGTACTTGAGTGCAGATTTGCCATATTCCACCAAAGAAAGCAGTTTGCAGAAGGAATTTGCAAATTTTGGCCAAATAGCTGAAGGTGATTGGGATATCTCTCTTTATTAAATGGATTTAGTAGGATTGATATGTTACATTTCCATTGTTGTGTATGTTTTAAAGTCAAATAACTATATGTCTATCTATTACAGTTAAGCTTGTCAAGGATGATTTCACAAAAAGATCAAAAGGATATGCATTTATTCAATATACTTCTCAGGATGATGCAATGCTCGCTGTAGAGAACATGGATCAACAGGTTCTATGCTGCTTTTCTTTATTGCAAACTTTCTCATTTTCTGAAAGTAGATAGATATGGCATAAGATTGGTAGATTACATTTACCTTACCTTCTCTCACCCCTTTGAATGAAGCAAAATTACTGAGGCTCTCCTTTTCTTTTACATCAATAAAACTTCTTTTACTGTTAATTTACCCCTTTGAATGAAGCAAAATTACAGAGGCACTCCTTTTCCTTTACATCAATAAACCTTCTTTTACTGTTAATTTTACCACTGTTTGCAATTTTTTTTCATTAAACTTACTTTCATCACCTGAATTTGAGAACCTTGGTGAGCTTTAACTTTTGTCTGCAGGCAATGTTGTGGTAAATATTGCTACTTTGATTTAATGTTGGTTTTGGGTTTATCAGGTATTTGGTGGCAGGCCGATATATGTTGAAATAGCAAAACCTGGAAAAGACAGGTTCAGAAGATATCCTAAAACCTCAGGACCCCCAATGGATAAGCAGCACTTGCAAGAAGACGTGGCAGACTGCTGGTACTAATCAAATCCAGCTTGATCAAACGAAAAGTTGTGGGACAAAAGGTGACGTGGTGAATGACAGCACCAAGTAGCACTATCATTCAAGGAGAATTATCTTGTTAAGTTAGTTTGCCAGGCAAGTGTTGAATTATTATGGTTTCTGGCTGAAATTGCTGCTTAAAGAAATAAACAAAAAGGGTGATACAATTTTCATGACAGTTCTATCTGTCCTCCTTAATGTGATCAGGGGAATTCCACATGAATGCCTATTGTTCTCAATTAAAGTTAGTGGTTTTGCATTTAGTACTTAAAAAGAAGATAGGTCTGTGTTTTGTGGCTTGTGATTGCATGAAGTGCACTCGGATAAATACATGACCACTGTCCAGAGCATTGATCATGAACTAGACTACTGATAAGAAGGAATTACGGTGAGCTTTCATTTTCCTCTGATAGTTACGTATGAAGTTTAATTACTGGTCAGATTTTGGAGATTCCCTTGTATGACGTCATTAAATTCTGGCATTAAGAATCAAGCCCCAGGACAAATGCATTCATCAATGAGATAATCCACCAGTATTGTTAATTTTACATTATTTTTAGTTTCCTGAAACTGAGAAGAGAAAATGTTTTTGGATTCTTTTTTCCACATCCCACCAACCTATACTAGCACATTAATCAGTGGATGCAGCAAACTTCGTGGCGGAGATGATTATGTCTGCTGCCATATCCAACATGAACTAATTTTGCTTTCTAGACATGTACTAAACATTTTTGCAATCTAGTCTTCCCTGACGTTTCCTCTTTTCCGAATGTTTTATGTTGTCCTTTGCCCTCTCATCACATGGTGATGGTGGTATAGCTATCCTAATGGCATATTTCTGTCCAATCTAACTTTCACAAACAAGCTTCAAGGTTGGTAGCTCAGGCACAAGGAAGCACTAGTTTGATCCGGTTGCATATGACTGGCCACTTCACTCAGTTTACACAATTGTTTGTAGTAAATCAGATTATAGATTACAATTAAGCAACTATACTACACATATAATTATGCAGTGAACAAAAAAAGTGCTAAAAGAAGTGGAATAAAGGGAACTTTTACAACCTATAATATAAAGTGATCTTTGATGATCTTGGAAAGATGATGAAGAAAAATACAAATACTGTTTCTTAGAAGCCGCTTTAATAATTAAGCTCTATATTAAAATAAAGATAATAAATAGGTAACATTCATGATAGCTAGGGAGCCAACTACAATCATTGCCCCAAAATTCTCCGGTAACTCCGTACAAAAGTACAAAAATTGTAATCCGATCCTTACAGCACTTAGTATAACATCATCCCAGAACTCAAATATTGCAGAATCGTCCATGTGCTCCATAGATTGAGCCGAAGTAACTAACAGGAAGAAGGAAGGAAGAAAGTATGCTACTTATAAGATGAGTACATCATTTCAGCAAGAAACAGCTTCACAAAGCTGTAACAATTTGATCTAAGGAGGACATAGAGTCATTGGACTTGAGCCTATGCCTACAAGTAGGACAGGAAGAGTGAGAGAGCAGCCACTTATCGATGCAAGCAACATGGAAGCGATGGTCGCATTTGGGAAGCATCCGTATTTCGTCACCATCCAAGAAATCCGCGAGGCAAATTGCACAGCCTGAAGCAGATGATGGTGAGCCTGAGTTGGCATAAGTTGAAGTTGGCAAAGCTACCATTTCTTTCTTCTTAAGACCCGAGTTGAGTCGACGCGAGGCCACCCATTCCCTTGGCTCTGTCACAGCACGATGCGTGCATTGAAATACGCATTGTAGCATGGAGTGAAGGCCCAAGGCACAAACCAAGGCGCACAACATGGCTGCCACGATGATCATGAGGTTCAAGTCTACTGTCGGTTCTTGTGTTTCCTGACAGGCGATGCTTAAGGCGGGGGTAGTAGCAGAGGGAGTTGGTGAAGTTTGAGCCATGGAGAGAGGGTGAAACGGGGGAGAGTGAACGTCAAGTGTGAGAAGATAGAGATGGGAAAAATGGAGGGGGAGGGACACATGGTACACACAGAGCAAGAGGAAACATGAGGCCAAAGAGCGATGGGGATGAATATATGGTGCTGGTAAATGTGATGATGGGCAAGGGAATGGTGGCATGGGATATGCTTATGCTTACTTGATAATCCACTGTCTACCCTTTTGTATAATGCGCTTCAAAGCGAGGGGAAAAGCAACACTCTCTTTCCAAGAATTTATCACATTTCTATTGGTTGGCTTCATCAAGTTGTGGAAGACATGGAAAATTATTCTGAAAAGCCTTGACTAAATCTCCCAAGCATGCGATAATGTCTCAAAATTGAGTTTGGGCCACTAACTTTTTCTCCCCTTTTCCTCAATATATAGAGATCACTAATCACACAAAACAATAGCAAAACCCCAGAATAAGTATGGGTTTTCTTTTACTAGAGAAGAAGCAACCAAATAATCACAAGAAACAAACATTATAATATGTACGAATGAGATTCTGCTAGTTTCATATCCTGCTTTTCCTCATTGAGATGTCAAATTCTAGGTTGGATAGATAAGTTGGCAAGCAAGTTTCACTTAAATTGTCTATCTACTCTATTAGATGATGTCCATAAGGTGTCATGTTTTACAAAGCACATTTGTTGTATCATAATATGATAGTGTAGAGAATATCTTGACTTTAGAGTAATTTCATCATATTTTCAAATAAAAAATTTTAAATTTGAACTCCGCCACAAAAAATAATTAAAAATAAATTTAATCGCATTTGATTCATAAGAGTAGAAGATTTTTATTTGTTAATTAGGGTACTTTTCGTTTTTGAGGAAACTTGTCGAAATTATTCTCGAGATACATTGAGTAGAGATCCATGATAGAATGTGTAGCCTATCATTGCTTGACTCAAGCGAAATGGAATTGTCGGGATGTCATCGTGAGCAGTTTTTGGTTCTCTTTCTTCCTTTTTAAAATCGGGTGAAATACTTTAGGAAAGGAAAAGTAAAGTGAAATGCATCAAAAAGCGGCGAGAGACAACTCACAGATATTGCTGTTAAGCTATTGGGATGTGTAAAGCACACACAAACTCCTAAGCTTCTGTTCCTCAATTCAGAAGCTTTCTTGAAGTTTGATTAATTAATGTTTTTTTGGTATTCCGAGTTCTTTCATCAACTCCCATAAATTGAAAACGCCATTGTTAGAAACAAGTTGACCACGGTAGAGTAATACTAGTTTTAGGAATCAGGAGAGGCCGCCGTGGACAATGAAGCTTGGCGCATCTAAACTTTTACTTTTTGAAAACTACATTGCTTTCTCCGATATAGTTGTACTGATCGACGGCCACGGAAACCACCCCATTGACTGCTTTGTCACTCTCTACAACTACAACGTTATTTGACGCATTGGTCACTGCATGTACTGGGAACCCTGCTGCTGCCTGCTTTTGAATAAGGAATGAGTACTGAAAATGATTAATTCGATCTGGGAATACTAACAACGATGAAAAATCAGCAACCCATTTTGTCCCATTTCCGGCTACCGTCAATTTTCCGACCGTTGATTTCAGGTTCATGCCATTCACGTTGTTCTGGTCGATCACCACTTGATCAATAGTGTTGAATTTCCCGTCTAGTTGGATAATTGGAACCATGTTTCTGGGGTTACCGTTAAACATATTGTTAACTATGTTCACCCCAGATATTTGTCCCCTAATTGACTTCAGCACTACGTTGGCATCTCCTAAGAAAAGTCCATTGGTAACATGAACTTGAACAGGGTCTTCCATGACTATAGCTGTGAAATCTAGGTAACAGTTGTCGATTCTAGTTAGTGCACCAGCTGATTTCACTAAAATTCCTACTCCACCAAATGCGGTTGCTTTGTTGTAACAGTGTACGCCTGTAACAATATTAGCCTGCCCTTCTAATAGAATTCCGATGGCCGCTGAGAAGATGGCAGCATCAGTGATTGCATTGTCATTACTTGAAAGTTGAATGGCAGTGCCAGAAAAACTTTTCTCCCCTTTGTCTCCACCAATTGTCGAATGCTGTCCTAGGAAACAGCTTGATATGAAAGTCTCGTGGCCTTTTCGAACTAGAATTCCTTCCGTTGAGAAGTGAAGAAAGAAGCAGTTATTTATGCGAATCCTGGCCGAATCAATGATGAAGATCCCTCCTCCTCGATAACTTGAATCGAAAAGAATGTCCCTGAAGGTGATGTCTTCATAGTAGATTCCTACATTCTGATCTTTTGCATCGGCAAAACCAGTAGGGACAGATGCTTTTTCTTTAAGGACCTGAGAATTTGGAGACCATACTTCGATGAGATGCCGGTCACCCGGAAATGTGTTTGACGCTCGCAACGACCCTCCTTTCACCTAATTGATCGATTAAGCATGGAACATTATATGAATCAAAAGGGTGTATTCAGAGTTCGGACCAAGATACTATCAAATACTATTGAAATTCAGTATCCAAATGGAATGGCTTCAGGTTTTGCAGAAGATTTCACATAAAAGGGGATTTTTTTTTTCTTTTTGGTTCAAAAGAGCATTTATGATTTATATTCCTTTGCCTACAACCACCCAATTTGATTTTACTTGACCTACGTCTTATTTTGCCCACTTCCCTGTCATTATTGACACAGTTTCATTTATTACCTACATAACTGGTTAGTGAGAGTTTGAATTTGTAGTAATAAACTGAATACATTTCAAAGTTTTAGAGGGAAAAGTAGAACAAAAATTTGCAATTAGGTCACAAATATTTCAACTTGAAAGAGTGAGATTCATGGACAGAAAACAGCAATCATGTTTAATGCATCTCATGCAGGAAAGGACCGACCAGTCCAGTGCATCGAGCCAACGTGGCAGAGACACCACATGCGTTGCTGCAAAAGTTACCTCAAAAACTCCAAGCCTCTGTCTTCAAAGTTCCACCAAATAATCCTAGAAAGGCTAGGCATTAACTACAGCAGGCACATGACAGGGTGCAATGCAAGAAAGTGTAGAAACAAAGTATTTATATATATAACAGTACAGATACATCTAACTTATACGTATATATGTCCATATACATCATCTATATTCTATACCCCGGGTATATTGGTAGAAGGAAGAGAAAAGAGGAAACTAACCACAACATTGCCTCCGCCGGAAGCAGGAAACCTTATAGGTTTGCTGATTTTGTAGCTTCCGCCTAGCAAATCAATTACAACGCCACCCAAGTCAGTCACACCAGGTAGCATTTCGAGGCCGCTTTGCACCTGGAAAGCGTCGTTCAACGCTTGCAATATGGCGTCACTGCTCTCTTGCTCCCCAGTTGGGTCTGCCCCGTACCCAAGCGGATAGAAGACTCTTCCATTCTAGAACCGCACCATTTGAAGAAAACCCACAATTGTGTGCCAAATTAGAACAAGAAAGGAGAGACAAAAGAAAGCTGGAATGCTGAGAGTACCTAACACATGTAGAAAATAGAAATGCAAGTATGGAAATATGGTGTGAGTCTTACTATTTTGGTGTCTGACGAGTGGGGTTGGAGAGAAGTAGAAGGCGGAGGTGCCATCGCCTGTAGCTTCGCTCGGAATTCTGTTAACTTGTGTTGTCTCATGGAACAAGTTGTTTGCAGAGCCAGGAACAGCATTAGGAAGCAAAATGCTGAGGTGAATTTGTTTGTCATTTTTCTTTTTACAGCAACTTTGTCACTGTGTGCAAAAAAGTTGCGAGAATCTGAGATATATTTACTCAGTTGGACAGATATACAGAGAGAGAGAGGGGTTTGCGGGCGAACTGTTTCTTTTTGCCCAAATATCTAGGGAGTATGGTGTCTGGACCAGCTCTTTGGCTTTGGGGTACTTTTTTCCTGGCCTCGGCTAGTGTGTTCCACAGTCCTAAATCCTATAATAATCCTATTACTAGCAGTCGTCAACAGGAAACGATGTTTTACGAAACCTCGGTTCCTGCTGCCATTTCAATTGAGAAGAAAAAGCATTTTAGAGTAATGTGGTAGCTCGTCCGGTCTACCTAGTGCCTCCCGAAAGAAAAATTAGAAGCAGGTGGATAAAAAAAGAGAAGAGGACAAAACAAAGTAAAGGGGTTTCTTTTTTCCTTTTTAAAAAGACAAAGAGATTATTAAAATATACTGTCTTTATACCTCAACAGTCAAAATTAAAGATTCAAGCAACTTTCGGTTTCCGAAAGCGTCTATGAGAACATGTGTTTCTTCTTCTTCTTCTTAATTGCTCTCTTTCATCTTTTATTTATTGATTCATTAATGCTGACAGATAGGAACAAGGTGAGTTAATAATTGCGGCGAAGCATCTAAGAGCATGACTTGACTGGATCAGAGACCTCTATAAGCTCAACCGTTCTCCCACTGCTAAAGGCAAGCCCAACAAATTCCTCTAAGAGCATCACTGAGCCAGAGCTTTCTTAGCTTCATTTGTTTTGTTGGCCCAAAGAAACTAAAAACGAAAAACCCTTCATTAAATTCTACTATGATCAACCACTGAACCTGGCAAACGAATATGTTTTATAATCTGTAAGCATTAAGCAAGGATTATAGTAAAGTTAAATTCTTAATTAACTTCTGCCATAGAATGAAATAGCTATGCTGAATTATTCACACTCTTAATTATGGTCCCTTATTCATCACTTAACCACTTTTGGACTTGTATGTTAAACTTTCCAAATGTACAAATTATGACATGCAGGTGGAACTTTGAACCTACAGTTTTCTTTAATTACTAGCTCTAAAAATGCACCTAACTCTTCAATTTCATATGTATTGAACAAAAGGAAGAGGAAGAGGAAGAACAATGTTGTCTTTTCATCTTTGATCAAGTTGAATTATGTTATCGAATTCGTGGAATTCATCTAGTTCTTGCCAGATGAGTAGGATTACCTACTCTAACTGCAAAAAAATGATGACTCTTGTCCAACAAAAGACACCCAAAATGGCAAAATTAGTTAAACTTTCAATTCCTACACCTACATCTAAATGTCTTGATTCTACCTAATATCAATGAGTTTGTTAATCTAAACCCATGAAGCAAACAGTCTTCGATTCCGTCACTCTATATCATATCCGTGACTTATTTATTATTATTTTTTCAACAATTATACTGAATTTTGAAATCAAAACTTCACCAAAACAGTAGTTGAAAATTTAGCTTCATGAATTTGTTCGAACTATGTGCTGAGGCAGAGTAAAAAATACCAAGCTTTCACCCAGTATTCACAATTGTCAAGCAAGATAAAATCTGGACAAGAAAAATAATTTAAAGGTCAGCTGCTAATTAAGCTCGATGCTCCTTGATCCACAGTGACGAAGACATTTGCTGGTGCAGCCACATCTGACTCAATCAGAACACGGTTTTCAGACACATTACGCAGGGCGTGGTTAGGAAATGAGCTGCCGCTTGTGGTTAATGAGTATTGCACATGCTTAATCAGGTTAGGAAATAGAAGAATAGGATTAAAATCAACCGTCCAGGAGCTGCCATTCCCTTCAACGGCCACTCTTGCAACCGTTGCTTTGAGGTTCATCCCCTCGACGTTGTTCCTGTCAACTACGACCTGATCAATTTCTTTGAAAGGCCCATTTGATTGGTCTAGCTGGACAATTTGGACCCCATTGTTGGAGCCACTGAACATGTTATCCACTATGTTTACTCCATTTGCTACCCCATTTATTGATTTCAAGAGAACGAATGCATCGCCAAGGAAAAAGCTACTAGAGATGTGAAGCTGGACGGGGTCTTCAGCCACAATGCCAGTGTAATCCATGTAAGAATTCACTATCCGGGTTTGTGTCTGGCCAGGGAGCTTCAAGTAAATCCCAGTGCCACCTAAACCTGTTGCCTTGTTGTAACAATGCACCCCGGAGAAGGTGTTGGCTTGACCTGAGACCATTATTCCTACGGCAGCTGAAAAAATCACCACATCTGTGACAGCATTATCGTTGCCCATTAGGTTAATGGCAGTGCCGCTAAAGTTCCTTTCGCCTCCATCCCCACCGGCAGTGATATGCTGGCCGAGGAAAGAATTCCTGATATAGGTCTCGTGCCCACCTTGGACTAAAATTCCGTTGGTGGTGAAACGGGCAATGTAGCAGTTGTCAATGCTAGTCCTCAGTGAGTTTACAACTGAAATGCCTCCACCCCTATAATTAGAGTCCAACATCAGGTCTTTGAGGGTTATGTACTCGTAGTTATAGGATGATGATGAGGCAAGCTGTGAATTCAAGGAGCTCCTTTCGTTTCCTTCTTGACTGCTCGCCGATGGTGCAGACAAATCAATAAGATACCCATCAGCTGGAAAATCATCTGAGGCTCGTAATGTCCCTCCATGGATCTGTTTCATAACAAATCGAATAAATTAATAAATAACGGAGATGGATTTAGTTTTAGTGATCCTTAATTGAACTTGATGTTGCCAAATAAAAAATGTTGCTTCATCAGCTTCTGCTTTTGCTTTAATTTGAACCAACAGGGAACAACTGTATTTCGCTTTTCATGACAAATGAAAAGAATTTTTCTTACATCACATGGATGATCAGATATAAGTTTCCAGCTCATTGTCATGGCTGTAGCTTTCTTCTTTGTGAGAAGAAAATAATGAAGAGCCTTTAGAAGAAAGTGAGGGTATAGCTTTTCCAAAGAAAATCATATGATATGTAATTAATTATTTTTCCAGTTCAAAGTTCATGAAGTTTGACACAGACTCTTCTTACCATTAGGCTCCTCCAGTTTTGTGAATGCTTATTGGAATTGACCCTTTGAGCAAGTCCAAAGCTGCCACGTGGCAAATTTTCATAGTTTCAAATCTATGAGAACTGTAATTTCAATTCTGAACAACTGCAGAAATTTTATGTTTTTTATCAGGTCCTAACACGCATGTACTATCTTCCATGATCCCAAAAGGTCAATGGGAGACCAAACTGTTCAGAGACGTTAACATCTACTAGAAATCTTCGACAGGGAATGTTGTCTGATTGCGGTTTTGTCAGGCACAAGTTATCTTGGGTTTCACCACAAAATGCCATGTGCCACTGCTGGTACAGAAATTATACATAGGTACGTAGATGAGGACGACGTAGATTTTCTTCTGTTTTCATCAGGAAAATTTAGGACATTGCAGAAAATAATTTCAATTAGGGGAGGCATACCATAAAATTGCCAGCACCCGCAGAAGGCAGCCGCAGTGGTTTACTGATCAGGTAATTCCCACCTTCAAGATTAATTTGTGGCCCTCCAAGATTAGTGATCCCGTCCATCAAGGTCCAGGACCCTTCACCTGGACTCCGAAATGCATCAGCTATAGCCTTGTTTAGTGCTTCTGTGCTGTCTGCTTTCCCTGTCGGATCTGCTCCGTATTTTGTTACTTGATACACACGTGGAACCGATGCTGCTGCCTGTATCTCTCATCCGTTGCATGCAATAATGTCATCGGAAACTTCGGGGAAAATATTAGGAACAAAAGAATGACCAGAAACAGAAGAAATACCTGTAGCTGCCGAGCAGAGGATAGGGAGGGAGAGATTGCTGAACCTGAAACCGAGTCTCGACCAATAAGAGAAGCCTTGAAGGCTTGCAATTGGCGCATTTGTTCATAGTAATGAGCAGCAGAAAACTGACCCACCCTTGAATTATCACCACAAACTTGAATTACGAGCAAACTAGCCAAACCCAATATCACGGAGAGTGCTAGAGCATTTCTTGCCATAGTCCTGTCCATCTCTTTCTGTCTGATTTCTTTGCGTTTTGGCAATATTTAAATGACAAAGGCCAGATCCTGCAGGAGGGACATGGAAAGAGAAGGGGCTAACTAAGATTTCCTAGGAAAATCTTATAATGTTTTATAATATTGGATCACACACACGACACCCATAACTTTAGTTCCTTTTAAAAATGTCTATTTGGTTTTATGGACGTAAGGATTGGTTGCGGCTGCGCCTAGGTAAGCCTTGTTTGAAAAATTTTCTTCTCTGACAAAAAAGTAATCAGTTACCAACTTCTTACTTAACGGACCCTAGCAAGTTTGACATTGTGTAAAAGGTATTTTCAGAAACAAGGGCAATGACCAAAAGGGGTTATGCTTCAGGAAAAATTATGCAGTTCAGAAAAGAGAGCAGATGTTTCACGGAACAGTTGGTGGATCAGTCATATGGTGCCAAATCGGATACATGGGTGGGTGGTGACTGGTGATTTCATTATTGTTTTGTCTTGATGGGGGTTGGAAATATCTTCTTCTTGTGAATTAATGGAAATTTCTTGATTTCTTCGTGTTGGTTACGGAGCCTTGATCCAATGGGCGGTTGAGATTAGGAAGAGAAAGATTGGACGACACCGTAAGGGGGATGTTCTTGGAATTTGTCAGTTTGTCATATGATCAGTGAAAAGGAATTAATCAGTTACTAAGCTTTGTGGAGCGAAAGTATATTAAAATTGCCATTTAGAATGAATGTTATAACCAGTCATTAATCACTTGAATTACTAGCCATATGAAACAGCAGGCCAGGGTATGTGATACTGTTTCCTCAGCCATTTAGAGCAGCCAAGTGGCTTGATGAAAATTGCGATCCAAGTCCAAGCTTTGGGCAGAACTAGACACAGAGAAACGTGCATGATACGAGCCAGATCATTCCTCTTTGTTATGCGAAGGACAGACAGTGATTCACGGGGAGTGATTAGCAGAATCAGTGGTTTGGAGTGAGGCAAGCTGCTTCCAAACACAGTGCACCTAACCGCACTACGTTGTCAATTGTCAATTTCTATGAAATGACGAAGGTTGAAGACAAACAAATCATCAAGATGGTTCGTCCCCAAAATCAACCTGTTACGTCATAGTGCCACAGCATGCATGCTGTGCATTAGGCAACTGCAGATAGATATCCTAACCAAACCCCCCCCCCCCCCCCCCCCCCTAAACCCCAACCCCAAAATAAGGCATCCTTTTTCCTCTTCCTATTTTCTTTAACCAAGTGGTGTTTTTCTTCATGATAAATGTACAAGAAAACCCCTATGACCATCATGTCCAAAGCTATTAAAAAAATGGTAAAAGCTTGACTATTCTAATTGGAAAAAACTACAGTTCTCATTATCCCATTCCCCACGAACAACCCATCAACATAATCACGATGGATCAGGTGTTAGTTGAACCAATGACAGTTTATGTTGTTATAAGTTAATGCATCGAAAAGAGTAAGGTATGATTATTTTTCATGCTTCAACATACAAGTTTGTTAAAGTAATTGATTGTAGAAAGAGAAATGGAGAAGTTAAGGAATCTGGTGGCTTCATTGATGTTGTTGGGTAAGGTTAGCTTCAATAGCTAATACTTCATCTTGAAGTAACTGGACCAAATCTCAAACCTTTCTTTGCTTCAAGTTAACAGGATCTCCACCTGTTGTCTTTTAAGCTTTTCACATTGCAGCAGTTGGCAGTTTACCCTTTGTTAAGAAAAAAAGAAATGGGCATAAGCAGCTGCAATTTTAAGTACTATTAGAAAGTAAGAAGCAATATTCGATCGGCTATGTGGCTATTTATAATTGAACGTTGCTGTCCAAAGCAAGAAGAAGGGGTGTCTGCCCATTTTGATTTTCCAATTTGGGGGAAATCTTTACTTTTAGAAACTGATGGATGATTCAAAGAATCATTTGCTACGATTTTATTTTTAAAAAAAGGCCAATCCTAAAAGGGCCTGCTGTCTTAAAAACTCAGGAATCTATAGATTATAGAACCTGTTTTAGCTCTCTAAATACAACACAGCATGTCAGGATGCCTGAGGAATCAATAGATTATAGAGCCTGTCTTTAGCACTCTAAACACAAGAACACATGTGAGGATGCCCGAGTGGTAGCTGTTCTACATACAAGAAAAGAATACGCCAGGATGGCCTAGTGGTCTAAGGCGCCAGACTCAAGTTCTGGTCTTCGTGAGAAGGCGTGGGTCAAATCCCACTTCTGAGAATCACTCAATTTATAAACATTGCATTATTCTACAATGGAAAATTACTAACCAAACTCCAAAAACATCTTACTACAATCTATGTATAATATGCAATATGCATGTAAAACTCAATGTAAAAACCCGATTTATGCTTTTATGTAAATGCTCACATGTACCTTCTTCGAGTTATTTGTTACTTAATCATAAACTGTAAAACTCACATATGAACAATGATTAAAGACGTATTGGGAAGTAATAGAGGCTCTATTCATAATTTAACAGTTCTAAAACATATAGCAGTAAAAAATTTGACATAATAACCCTATAAGTTAATAACACCAAGAAGAAACATCACATTTTCACTCAGTCGACCATGCACAATATCAGATCACATGAGACTGCTGTACAGTAAATACAGGTCCAAAGTTCAATGGCAGAATACTCCAATAAGAACCTTGATTGTCAATACAACAGCTATACCATTTGATTCTATAAGAACCCACTGGAAAATGAGAGACATCAAGTACACAATTTGAAAATCCTTGCCCTTTAGCATTTGGTTCAAAACACACAAATCCATTCACAACCTGGTCACCATTGATATCATCATCCCTGACACACTTACCGTAACTAGTCTTCTTTGCACACTCTGTCACGTAGTGAAATAACTTCTCATTCATTTCTACCATGTCCTCACTCTCCCAAGGCTGACAATCCCATTCCATTTGTTCACAGTTTCTTTCACTATGGGACGGCTTCTGAAAGGACACTCTACAATGAAGAAGGCAGTACAATTTTGTCAAACGAAGTGGGAATTCAGGTGGGGCGTTTCTCAGTTGAAGGCAGAGATTTAGTGAGAGGTGAAAGCCAGGCAAGACGCTAATCTCATTTTGATTTCTGGTGTCTGTATTGAAGACAAAGAGCTCTGAACCAATTAAAGGCCTGAAATTTAATTCAATTATAGCAATCAGACTATCATAAAGTTGGAGAAGTTATCGGTTATCACAATCAGCTCCACTATAGGCTTAATGCAAAAGAAATGTAGACCACTATAGAAGATAACACTAAGGAGAATCATTATATAAAGAACACAAAGAAGAACGAGATAGCCATTGATCCTCACAATCTTCAGTGGGTCAACTAAAAGTTTTTCCTAATTGAAACCATGCAGAGAAACAAAGCTGAAAAGTGGAAAAAGTGTTGAGCATATACCTTATCTTAAAGAAATGCTTTGGGACCTGAAACGGGATTTGAAGCCATTTCTTAATAATGTCTAACAGTAGCTCTATCCCAGTCTTTGTAACATGGGATATGCTCACCTCATTTTGCATCCTGTTTGTCTCACTTTGCAAACGAACCACAGTGGAAACAGCATACCTTATAATATTGAGTATATCCCTTACTTCATGCCCACTTTTCAATATTTGATTTCTGGACTGCAGGTGAAAACATTTTTTGGGATGTCCTCCATTATCTAAAAGTCGACAGAGATACATGCTGATCTCATTGTCAATGTGCAACAAACGCCCAAGCAAATCTTGCAGTAGCATTGAACTTAAATAATTCTGCTTTGAATCCTCATGATCACAAATTCTTAAATTTTTATAAGCAGGAAGATTTGGAAAGAATAGTGGGAATCCGGCAGTAAAGGCCAATAACGAACAATTAAGTGCAAGTGTTGCAATGATTTTAGAGCTCTCAACATCTATACCAACAAAAGATGAGCTTATCAGATCCAATTCCTTTGCTATTCTCTTCAATCGGAAAGATAATTCAGTGGTCTTTTGTAGACATACGAGGCTGGCCAAAGCTCCGTTCTGAACCTCAATAAAATTGCTAACATTTTTCTCCTTAGATGTGTCCAAAACTTCAAGAATCTCCCCAGCAGCCGCAAGAAACTTTGCTCTGAGAGTGAAGAACCATCTCTGAAAACAGAATTTTTTTCCAGAAATGACAACTGTTTCTAATGTTTCGAGCAAAGAACTTAGATTGTGGTATGCTGCAACAAGCACATCCCTATAATTAGGCTCATTGTTATTCCCTTCAGCATCTTGTCCAACTTCTCCTAAATTATCTTTGAAAGGAGCCAGGAGTTCATTCATATCCAGTGAACCTACTAAGATGGATTGTCGCTTTGGCAAGAGACTAAGCTGGACTTTAGCTTCAGAATAGGAAAACTGAACTAACAATTTAAGCCAGCAATAACAAGAATCAGATTGAACTCTTGTCATTAGCTGTGCAAAAATAAAAGTTGCTATGATCCATGCTCCCTGACATGCTGCATATATTCCAGCTTTATAGGCATGCCAATTATCCCTCTCTGACAACATCTTGCTGGCATGTTCAAGGGTAGCAAGTTCATGCTTAAATGGATGCTTGATAAGAAAAATATCAATTTTTCCAAAAAGATGAGAATGCAACAGTAAAGAGTAAATGGTACGTGTATAGCAATCAAACACCCTGCCATGATGTAGAAGCTCCACCAGAAGCTTTAATTTGTCAAAGACATTGGTAGTGATTGCACCAGCTTCATTGAGATTTTGAAGACAGGCAGCCACAAATGTGTGTATAATAGATAAAAGCTTGGACCTGAAGACTTTCCATTTTTCTCCTTCAGAGTCCATAATCTCAGAGGTATCAATTTGTCTAATAGCCATGAAATTTTCCTTGAGATTCACGAAATATTCAATAAAAGAACTCATTTCATCCAGCACCATTGCACCCAAATCTGGATGTTCTCCAACCAGCTGAAGCATAAGATTTAGCAGGCTTTTAACTTCTTGACATATTCTGGAGTTGGTCTGACAAGTGTCAGGTAATGCTTTTATCAGTGAGCTAAGCCGCTCCATAATTAATGAGATGACCCGTGATGGCAAAGGTGAGGAACAAACAACAAAAGATTCACTTTCCGATTTTGCCCAAAGTTTGGTTGACACATCTGTCAGAACACAAAGAGCTGCAAGGCTCTTGGACATGATTGGGGACTGGGAAGCATTTTCTAGAATGGCTAACAGCTGAGCAAATTCAAGCATCTTGAAAGAAGGGAGAATAGGTAGTGTATACAAAAGGATCTGCAAATTGCCCAAAATGCATCAACAGAGTTTAAATCTACCAATACTAAATAACTAATTTATCATTGGCTTAGAGATAACCTTATGTAAAATCTGCAGAGCTCCACATTGCATGACTGATGGCAGTTCAGGTTCATCTGCTATGGTGAATAATGTTTTGATCACATGCACATTAACAGGAGAGCAACACCCTTCTTTTACAAAAATAAGATGTAAGCACCTTAATGCTGTTACTCTCAACTGCCCAGGATTTTCCTGGCTAAGACATGATAAAAGCAAGTCCACCTGTATTCAAGTGGAAAGAAAATATTTAGCAAAACTAAACAAGCAGTATGCTGGGCCCTGACCCAACCACATGAACTGATGCCGGAAGAAGTACCTGCTCAGAAATAAGACCTGTTGACTTGGAAACAAGTTTTGAGAGTGATACCAGCATAGCAACAACAAAATTCTGCTCTGAAGAATCTGACACCAGCTTTACACCAGTCTAAAAGAAAGAAATGGTTAATTGTATCTAAAATGAAAAGATCCAAAACAGAGAGTCTGGTGAAAGAATAAATTTTGACAATAGTAATCTTGTCACTAACATAATCGCTTTATTTTTCTGAATAATGAATGGACTTCTACTTGTCAATGAAATTTTCATTATATCTAAAATGGTCACACTTTTGTCAACCAAAGAAAAAAATTGGAGAAGTCAGAGAATGATATGTTAGAAAATTTTGAAATATATGCATTTATATGCCTCAAGAGTAAGACTCAGTTCTTTTAAAGGGATGCAAGAGACAATAACTCATTTAATATTAAGCGTTTCCTCTGCAAAATAACATGTGAAAAATTCCCTGAAAAATCATGTACCATTCCATGATATGATCCTGGAAAAAACTTAGAAAAATTGTCCTCTGGAGGCCTGAGTGGACTGGGCCATAATTTTGCACAATAACCAGAAAGATACATCTACATGTTCAAATTGGAATATGCATGTTTCAGGATATGAGCGAGTGAAAGAGAGATACAAAACCTTGTAAGCTCTACTTGAAACTGAATATGAGCAAACCATTCTAGTAAAAACATTCGCACCAGCCAACCTTACAGCTGGCAGTGTTTCTGAGGAAGCCATCATATTCACCAGCATCTCCAAGACAACAGATGCAAAGTCATTTGCTAACTCACAAAAGCAACCAGCAGCAAACAATGATGCTTTCACCTATAGAAACCAAGCAAAGGCCGCAAATAAGTTCTACTCATTTTCTACAAATAATAAGTCACTGCAAGTGGCATGTCAATAAGGGCAATAGCCAACAAGAAGATTTCTTATCCTTTGTTTCTTATCTCTGTTTAAAAAGGTGGGTAGCTGAATCTAAGAGGCAAGATATGTGTCTGCGCATGTGTATGTTTTGTGAGTATATATAATATCTAAACCCATTGAGGACCCCAATTTTAAGTTAAATGCCTTAGATTTGGCTCAACAAGCTCAGCTAATCACCATTCTTTAAGATAAAAACAGAGTAGCAAGAATATATTAATAACAACAAATAGAACATTTGAGTTTTCGCAGAAGAAATACTGATGTTGAGACACCAGACTCACCTCCATAACATAAGAAGAGACCATACTGGAAAGTACCAAGTAACGTATCTCTGCACTATCTTTTGCAAAATCAGCCCAACAACCAAAGAGAATTAAAGCCAATGCTCTCGACTCAACATCACCTGTGTCAAAAACAACCTTTACTCTCCTCAAAAGTTCTGCATGGTTATACACTCTGCCATTCAGAAAAGTTGCTCTCGTTCGTTTCCTATTTTTCTTGCTTCTGTCATACCTACTATTTTTCAAGAAAATTCTGACAACAGATAGCCTGATGTTTTTATCACCAGACTGAAATGCGTCTGCAAGCCTTAATAGTATTGTGTTGGCAAAAAGCCTGTCCTCGCCAGGGACCAAACCAAAGATGGAGCATATTGCCTTAGTTGCTTCTGGTTCTTGTCTCCACTGTTCAAGTCTTGATCCAGTCTGTAATATGGCCTCCACAGCTCGAGCTGAATAAGGAGAAATTCTTGTTAGTGGTGAAACAATTGTATTGCTATTGAATTTGTTTGAGAAAAAACATATGAGTTTCCCAACAGTGCTTAAAACATAGAAGAAGAAGAAGAAATGGGGTTGGTGTTGGAGTTTGTTAAAGGAAAAGGACAACAGAAGCAGATGAAACCTGGGTTATTGGAGCGGAGAGCCTTGTCGAGCTGGATGCTCCATTCCATGGCACAAGCAGCCGATATTTTGTCCATTGCAAAATGCCTTCATCAGGTACTACCTGCAAATAAAATAAAAAATAAAAAGAAAGCGAAGACGCAGAATGTGAGTGAGGAGACAAATATAAACAGAAAAGAAGATGCAGTAGGAGGAAGAGGAAGAGGACCCAAAAGGAGCAAGCATTTACACGAACGCTTGGTGAACAGAAAACATCAAATACAACATTATAGCCACCGTGACGGCACTTTCATCTTCAAGACATGATATTAGCCTTGCCCCATCCTCACTCCTCATGGCTCAGCCCTCTCCTCTCCATCGAAAAGACTTTCACTTCCACTTACCACTTTATGCTTTGTATATGAATTTTGCACCCAGACCCTTCCCCGACCAAATTCAGTTTTCTAGGTTTTTCTCTTATTGGTTCAGTTTGCGACTCCTGTGTTTTTTAGTTAGAAGACATAACCCAACAATGTTACAACTACAACTTGACCTATTTATACCCAACAAAGAGTGCATTTTAGACTTCACCAATAAGCGTGGCACCAGGACACCAACGTAGTTTTCTGTATTCTGTTTCTTCTTCTTTTGTCGTCCTGTTGTTCTCTTCTTAAAATTTTAAATGACTTTTTAAGTAGGATTTCGAGATTTATCAAGGGAGGACCACTTTTTAACGATCAAAAACAAAATCTGAAAAGGGCTCTATTATGCATTAAGAATCAAAATTAATCTGAATTCGCTATTACTCATTGCACCACCTGCTCCAGATCAATCACAAACAAAAAGGAAAAAGAAAAAAACCCCATTGTCATTAATGAGTTCAACGAGAGAGAGGGCATCCCCATTGGCATAAAAATGAATATCTATTCAAAACTTCTTTTTTGTTTCTTGGTGTACAATACGAATTGAACTTAAAAAGATCAGTCACTTTGTACCCAAAAATAACACAGATCAGTCACTCTGAATAAACAATATATTCGTATGGATATTGGTTAGTTTAGGAACCAATGGGATCAAATTTTCAAAAGGAACTCGGTTCATTAAAAATCTCCAATTCGACCATGCATGTTCCTTTACTGGTGGCTAGCAGATGAACGAGCTTTCAGTAGGGCAGGTCATCGTGGAAGAAAGCACTAAAGACCCTCAACCAAGACACCTTCCGAGTCCATTTAGCACCACGATTTCAAATCCCCTTCTCTCTCTCCTTTCCTCTTCTCTCAGCTTCTTTCTAACTTCATCTTCGGGAAGAATCAATCCTTTCACATCCTGTTTCTGGTGAGAGCCGGTTCACAATAGCACCTTTCCCTGTCTTGGAGTCACAGGCCACAAAAATAAAGTTGGCTGGCAGATATTCTGAGTCTGAAGCATTTTAATGTTCTGCATCATACAGGGTTACTTAATCGAAGTACAACCAATTGCAGCTAATATCAAGTACAAGGGCATCAACAAGTCAAAGAAAGTTATTTCGAATCACACTGCTACTAGCTGGGTTATTCATATCTTCCTTTATCTAACATATTACAGATGCCCTTCAAAAATGTAAAAAGGAGAGTTGAGATAAATGATACCTCAAGTTTTATTTTAATCACCAATAATCTCGGCAAGAACATATCCCTTGATTGAAATGATGAAACCTCTTAGCATCTCGCATTACAATCTCTCTGCCAACAATCTTTGACATGATCTTAAATGCAGCATGGCAATCGCCACAAACACGGAGATTCTTGATTATGCGAATCTGTCCACGAGCTGGAGTAGTGAGGAGACCATTAGCAAGAGCAAGTCTCTCACTATGAGCAAGAAGAGCTTCTTCCTTACTTTCCTGGTCTATATCATGCAAAACAAATCTTGTCTCTGGAATATAACCAGCTTCTTTCATGTGCTCTTTCAAACTTCTTAGCAGTTTATAGATTCTATCATTCTCAGGATGTGATGTATCTCCTGCACGATACTCATGAACCCTGCTCCTGACTTCAAGAGGACTTTGACTTGGCAACTTCTTCTTATCATTCTGTTTTGCAAGGTCAGAATCTTTCAAAGGTATGAGGCCTGCCTTTGATTGTTCATTCAAGCGGGAGGGATCTAACTGCTCCACAAGTTCAGCACATTGATCCCCAAGTTCCAAGTGCCCATGAACTCTGCAGAGATTCATTAAAGTTTCCCAGACATCAACACTGGGCTCTAATGGCATCTTTTCAATGAATTCCAATGCTTCATCCAGATGCCCTGTACTCCCCAGCATGTCAACAACACCCACGTAATGCTCCATGGATGGGACAATGCCATACTCACTGCTCATTGATGCAAAGTGCAGCATGCCCTCATTAACATCACTCACGACACCACAAGCTGAAAAGACTCCAATGAACATTTTACCGTCTGGTTTCAACCCTGTCTTCTTAAACTCAGAAAAAAGATCAAGGGCGTCCTCCCCTAGCCCATTCTTAGCAAGCCATGTTATCATGGTATCCCAAGATGTCAAATTGCGCCTTCGCATTTTATCAAACACCTCGAATGAGTCATCCATAGAACCACATTTTGAGTAGATCTCTAAAATCTTGTTGCAGATGCTTATTTTCAAAGGTGAAAATGATCTTATGAGGTGTTCATGAACAGTTTTCGCTTCTTTTAAAGCTTTTACTTCCCCACATGCCTTCATTAACTGCAACATTCGGGGCAAATCCACATGAACACCTTGCTTTTCCATCGACCCCAAAACTTCCACTGCTTCTTTAACATTCCCTTTCCGGCAAAATTCATCCAGCGTCTCAACCGTAGCATTATTTGAGCTAGTTTCAGAAACCTCAGTTGACTCTCCCTCGGGATTAGAAGTAGCCGATACCAGACCATAAGGATTAGCATTATAAATATCTTGTCGATTCTGCTGGTACTGACTGAAATTTGCTCCATGCTGATCACTTTGGCTTTGCTGAAACTGCCAGTTGTTTTGCACATAGCTCTGATTCAAGCTTCCCTGAGATTCTGAAAACCTTTGTAAATTAAGGTTATTTTGATTCTGTCTCACCTCTGTAGGCCCCTCCCAAGACCACCCTCCTTGATTCTGCACATTGGCATTATTTTGAGCATTAGCCCCGTATCCTCCAAAGTTTCCATTTTCATAAACTGAGTTGTTCTGCAATTCATTTCTTGCGCTTTCCCAATGCATTCCACTGTGATTCTGATGGAACCCTTTTGAGCTTTGCTCATCACCTCTCCAAGAACCATTTTCATAACTACTATGCAAATTTATCTGTAAATTCCCATTACTAAAGTTCCCACTTTGACCCACGCCACCGTTCTGATTTCCCCTTTGCCGCAAATCAGCACCATGATTATGATTGTCCCCAACTGCACTCCCCACATAAGCATTCACAGGGCATTCCCCAAAACCCCGGCCAGGGTTTAAGGCCCGCCCATTTTGTTTTTGCTGATAATCTATAGGATTTTGGGTATCATATGGAGGATTCTCAAAGTGAGACGCACTGTTAGGGCTATTAAAATCCCATCTTTCAGTGGCAGTGCTGAGAAATTTATTGAAACATCTGACTGAATCAGAGACACGTCGTGAAGAACGTACCTTGGATAAAGCGGTGAGAGAGTTGAAGGTCAGAACCGAAACCCTCTTGCCGGACATTGATGCTTTGAAACAGCTGATTAACGAAGCGATGAGGGTTTCCGAAACGAGGACGCTAACAGAAGAGTAGCACGAAGGCGGCATTGGCCACGGCATCTAAAACCACAGCCATAAACCCTCTCAGCGTCAGGGCTTAGGCCGCCAATTTTTTGGGTTAAACACTGGATTGGTGTGGACCGTTTGGTCAGGCCTATTGGTCCAAAATTGGGCCTCCAGTGATAGTAGGCCAGCGCCTAAACCGGTATGCTGTTCCTATCCTACCCTGCCCGAGCCAGCCATATCAAGCTCCAACTTGCCTTATTCTTGCAGACGATTTGATCATGTTAAGATTTTGCCAACCTCGGACAAGCTTATGTATTTATTTAATACCAGTACAAGTTCAATTTGGAGAAGGATTCTGGAAGAAGGAAGGGGTGTGTGCCAGCTAAATCCTTAAAAATGGCAGTGTAAGTGGCAAACCAAGAAGCACTCCATGCACATTGCAGATATACGCAACATGCCGCCGTCTAAGGTATCTGTACTGTAAACATAAAGCATCCTGTTGATTAGCGATGAACCAATGGCCGGCAGGCCAGACCAGTTGTTTAACTTTAATATCAATCTCTTTAAACATAGCGATAACCCCCAATTAATGAAAGACATCAGAATAATCATCGATTAAAATATGATCAAAGTGATACATTAACACTTAAACCTTTTTTTTTTTGAAACGCTGGATTTCATTCATTAAATTCATGATAAATTATATCAACATAACCAGGAGGCGATCAGCCTCCAACCACCAAAAACCATCTGCAGAGAACGTCAGAAAAACAATCTGCAGATCCCCAAAAGCAACACATTTGCATCCCCATGAAGACTTAATATAATGAAGAAAAGGAAATTAAGGTGCAACAACTTGCCATATATGTTGTGATTTAAATGGTGACTTAATGGCGTGATGAATAGTAAAATACTAGTACTGGTTTTGTGGGTGAGTAAGATTCGCACTTAGCACGATAAGGGACCCAGCTTGCAACAACAATGAGAGCCACCGTTGTTTTGTCTTGGTGTGAGTGAATCCAAATTACCCAATCAGTTCTCAACTCCAAAGGATCAGAGTTTCAGGGCAACACCATTCTAAGTTCAAGAGACATCGGCTATCCTGTTCTATCCTGTCCCTGTCCAACTCTGTACATTCACTAAAACTAGTTTAAATCATGTTGTTCAAGTGGATTTTTTGATCCCCTATTGAAAAGGAGCAAAATCACTCTGAAGTTTGCCTTTCTCATACATAGAACAGTTTAATGCAGAAGGAATAGAACAGTTTAATGCAGAAGGAACCTGGATTCTGATTACAAACATATAAAGAAAAATCATGGTGAAAACAGAAAATCTGCCATTTTTGGGACATTACAAATCATAACAACAAGTATATGAACACAGAAGACATTACAAATTGTAGAAACAAACGTATGGATATGGAAAGAAACTGCAGGAGTGAATTGTTAGGATTATCAATGAAATAAAATTGTTACTGTTATGGATTCGTGGCCAGAAATTGCCATGGCTGCTGTCCAGGTCAAGTGGGATCCACAAAGTCACTAAAGTCTAAGCAGGAAGGCGAACGGCAAAACGTGTGTGGGGGAGTCCAGCTGTAGGCTGTGGGGTGCAGGCTCTTCACGACTCTCGAGCCACGTTTTGGCCACTGCGACTTTTTGTCTTAGGCTTAGCAAAGCCAACCCAATGAAAGCCAAAGCCAAAGGCAAGTAGGAATTGGCAATCGCAAACTACGAAGAGGCGCACGTGACCAACCCCTGCTCTGCCGCTGCCACTAGTTTGGCTATTGCATCTGCATGGCATCTCCACGTAGGAGCGCAACCTTTCCCCGTAAGATCTCGCCACGTCACCAGGATTCCACGAGAATCCTGGGTCCCGCCAAGGAGGTCGGGTGCTCCGCTTTTCCTTTGGCTTTGCTTTATTAATATTCAAGGGGAGCAGAAACGTGCACCAATTTTATCTCTGGTCAGTTGCGTGGCTGCTGTTCGGCTCTGCATTTTGTTTTTTTGCAAAGCTCTTCCCCGGCGGACATGACAGCTACCAGGATTTCACATTTCTCTCTTTCTTTTGATCTCTTTTTCTCCTTCTCTTTCTTGCTCAGTCTTCTATCGACCCGTTCCGTTGCTTCTTCTCCTTCTGCCTTTTATCTCTATCCTGCTGGTATTTCCATTTCTTTCTTGTTTCAAACGTTGAATTTGTTCTGAGATTGGGTTTCTTGACAATGAATAAATTTTTCAATTTGAAACTCTTTTACGTTTTCCTGTACACAATAAAGTGAGGCTCTTTTAGTTATCCGAGAACTATGTTTCCAACAAAACCGAAGTTGTCCTGTACAAGAAAGCATAAAGAAAGCAGAAAAATTGAAATTGTCTTCTCTGTATTCCTTCCATTTTTGTCTCCGCAATAGTAGCTACCTGCCCATGCTAATGTTTTCTTTTTGTGTTTCTCTTGTTTGGTTATTGAAGATAAAGAAGGCAAGACCAGCGCTTTGCATTCAGAAATATTGAGGAACGAGGCAGTTGCAAGGCTTAATGAGCTTGGAAAGGTATTTAACATTTCATATCTTTATCAATTTTTATTTTTGACAGTTTTCTTTCCTTGATAGGCAAAGATGATGCGGTCAAAGTCTCAAAGATGAGCTTTTTCTTATTTTATCAGATTACAAATAACAACAGGAAAACATAAAAAGACAGAGACTTTGCTTCTATTTCCTGACCCAGAAATTCTTGATATCATATCATATCTGTTAGAAATCATTAAACCAGTAAACAGAATGCAGAGAAATTCATTTCTTGAGTCTGCTTAACAGTGTACATCTGCTACTTAGGCACTTAATTCTCAAGAATTGAACTAATTAATTCTTTTGGATAAGTGATGGAATTTTATTCAATGAGAATTGAACTGATTATTACACACTGCAATTGGATCTAGCAATGGTTATGTAGTTGGAGCATCCAAATTTGATTACTGATCAGTGACCAGTTGAGTTGTTGTGGCAGCAAAGTTGGTTAACTTTTAACTTTAATATATTTGCCTCAATTAATAGGTGAGTGATGCTGATGGCTATCTTGAGAGAACATTTATGAGCCCAGCTTCTGTGAGGGCAGGAATTCTTATTCGGGAATGGATGGAGGATGCTGGTTTGAGAACGTTAGCTTTCTACCTTCTGTGAAAAATCTTACTCAGGGTTTCTTAATCTCTGGACTAATGGTTATTTTGATTTGCAGGTGGGTGGATTCCATGGGCAATTTGCATGGTCGAGTTGGGGGAATCAATTCGAGTGCTCAAGCTCTGTTGATTGGCTCTCATTTGGTGACGCCTTTCCCTTTCCAAAATTTACTCATTTTCATGATTCAAAATATGAATGGCACAGTCATTCTGATAGTTGAAAAATCTCCTTTGCGAATAGGATACTGTTGTTGATGCTGGCATATTTGATGGGTCATTAGGTATAATTTCTGCTATATCTGCATTAAAAGTTTTGAAAAGCAATGGCAAGTTGGGAGAATTAAAACGACCAATCGAGGCAAGTTAGCCAAGCTATATTCCAGTTTTTTCTTTTTCACCTGATACATCTTGATTACTTTATCTGTTGAAAAGATACTGACTTTTCATCTGGACATGCTTTAAAATGAATGGCTTTGAAAGTATTCTAGTTCTTGATATTTTATTGTTATTTTGTTGAAACTTGCAGGTGATTGCATTTAGCGATGAGGAGGGAGTGAGGTTTCAATCGACCTTTTTAGGCAGTGCTGCTGTAGCTGGTGTTTTACCAGTTACAGCATTGAAGATATCAGATAAGAGGTTTCCTTGATTAACACCCCTTTCATGTCTACGTATTACACTGCCCATAATCAGTATGTTTATGCATAATCCTCGTTTAGTGGTGTGACAGTGCAAGATTCTCTTAGGGGGAATTCCATAGACATAGCAGAGGAAAGTCTACTACAGCTGAAGTATGACCCTGCATCAGTGTGGGGTTATGTTGAGGTATGTTGGCCTGCATTGCATTATTATCAGAGTAAACCTATACCAGTTATTTTGGGATCTTGAATGAAAAAACTTAGTTTTCGATTTCAAATACTTGATTCGATGCTGCAGCTTCACATTGAACAAGGACCTGTACTCGAATGGGTTGGTTTTCCTCTTGGTGTAGTTAAAGGCATAGCTGGACAGACACGTATGAAGGTAAATATTATCGTTTCAAAATTACATACATGAAACTTCTCAATCATACTTGCTCTATGATCCTTTTTACAACCTTGGGCTTACTGTCCATATGGATGTTTGATGACATATGTTAAGTCTTAGCTAATGCTGTAAGCTCTCAACTTGGATATATGTGAAATATTCACATTCTAATGTTCCTAACAGTAGTTCAGTCTTTCTTTTTGTTTTTCATTTATTGAACTGTTCTGCTTCGCAGGTTTCAGTGAGAGGTTCACAGGGACATGCCGGAACAGTACCGATGTCAATGCGTAGGGACCCTATGGCTGCTGCTGCCGAACTGATTGTATTGCTAGAAAGTCTGTGTAAACATCCTCGAGATTTCTTATCTGATAGTGGTAATTACAACGAGTTTACCATGGAATCATTGTCCACTTCTCTTGTCTGTACTGTTGGAGAAATATCAACCTGGCCAAGTGCAAGTAATGTCATTCCAGGCCAGGCAAGAAATTCTTACATGAACACATCTTAATGTAAGCCTAAACAGGAATGCTAATAAGCAGTGAATATGAACTCTCATACAGGTAACGTTCACTGTGGATTTACGTGCAATCGATGATGTGGGACGTGAGGCTGTTCTTTATGAGTTATCTAATCGGATGTATCAAATATGCGATAGACGTTCTGTATCTTGCATCATTGAACGAAAGGTAAGGAAACTTTACTCTTTTTTTTTCTCCAAGGCATTTGCATAACAAGGATAATGATTAACTCTCTCTGCTATGGATCATTTCAGCATGATGCAAATGCAGTAATTTGTGATCCTGAACTGAGTTCACAGCTAAAATCTGCATCTTACACTGCTCTCAACAAAATGATGGGGGAGATTCAAGATGAGGTTCCTGTGCTAATGAGCGGAGCAGGACATGATGCGATGGCCATGTCTCATCTAACCAAGGTTCATTCTCTATTTGCTTTAACTTACGACTTTGTTATAGCATGTGAATTTTGCTCGCCACATGGTAATGGTAGCCATCATTTTGGAACAGGTTGGGATGTTATTTGTCCGCTGTCGGGGAGGCATAAGTCACTCCCCAGAGGAACATGTATTGGACGACGATGTTTGGACGGCGGGTTTAGCTATACTAGCATTTCTCGAGACCCACATGTAAATTATAACGTTCAACAAAATCTATGTACAGTAAATCGATTCCCTTCAATAAATCCACCGCAATGGCAACCATTGAATTGTACACTCTCTGCACTGTTTCTTTAGCGAACTTTGTGCGTATTCCTCATCCATCCTTACAGCCCTTCACCCAGGTTTTTTATTGTTTCCAATTACTAAAGAAAAGGTGAATGGAGAAAAATGTCATCACCTATACCCTTGGCTCAGGTTAAAGACATGGGAAGGATGGGACAGGTTCAGGGTCAGGTTACCTCTTGGCTCTTGCCATCACTACTTCGGATGTCAGGCTTGCAGCCATGATGAAGGCTAGCTGAAAAGCTAAGCACCATGTGAAGCCAAAAGCAACAGGATGGCTTTAGGCAGTATACACTGACTGCAGACTGCAGTGCAGACAACTTGCCAAGCCAACAATTAGTGGTCCAGCTACGTTGCATGACCTGGATAATGGCCACCGGATTTTAGAAAAATCGGTTCTCTAATCCTCCACGGTTTAAGTACATTCTAGCAAACAATCTCATCCAACTCGATGAACTATTCTTCTTTCACCATTTTCAAGTGCATAAAGTACAGATCCTCTATGACTCCCTTGGAATCAAGTTTCCTTTGATTTTACTAGCACTATGATAGGTCTAAACTATTGTTCTGCAAAATTAAAGCTCTGGCAACTTAATTGGTCAGAGAAATTGCTCAAATCACATTCCGCACTTAGCGTTAAAAAGCCCCAGAGCTCGAGATAAACTTTAAATTACTTTGTGACAGGTGGCTGGGCAAACTGTTGCAATTGATGAACAACATGAGACATTCTAGGCCGCATAGAAGGGACATTTTGCGTGCAAGCATACACAAGGTCAACCACCTTCTGAATATCACCAGCTTCTGGAACATCAGATGTTGATGAAGATATGAGAGGATCCAAGAGCTCCGGGTAGCGATGTGCCTGCACCAGAGGCGTTGCCCATTCAAATATACTCTGCCAACCCACTGAATCAACTTGCTGAGCAGGCCTACGCCCACTTACTATCTCCAGCAGCAGCACTCCAAAGCTATAGACATCACTCTTTGTTGTGAGCTCATTCCTATATACAAACTCGGGTGCAAGATATCCATAGGTTCCACCAGCCATCACAGTCCTCTCATGCATTACCTCCCATGGAACAATCTTTGAAAGACCAACCCCCATCAGATGGGCTCCAAACTCTTCATCAAGTAGTACGTTGCTTGCACGTATATCCCGGTGCACAACATGTGGCTTAACCTTGTCATGCAGGAACCTGTATTAAGATATAAACTTGTGAAACACATCTGACCAGGAAAAAAGAGTAAAAGCCTTCCAAAAAGTATGAAGTACATAAACTAATTCAAAGTTATATAAATGAGCTAAAAAATCAGCAAAAATTGAAAATTAATATGTAATTATGATCGCAGTGAAAGTTTTCTATTCAAGAGTGTTCTGTAGTGCTGAGGTGGCAAAACTAATAAGAATGAACTGAATTCTTTCAGCCCATAACTAGGAGACATTCTAACAAGCATGCCTTCATGAACTTAAACAGACAAGAGAGATGATATAAAGAATTGAAAAGGATTTATCAGTACATAAATAACACACCTTTAATTAAGAAAATAATGAAAAAGGAAGAATAATTAATAAGTAAGAAAATCTTTTTAGAATTTAGAAAAATAGAGCAAGTCTAAAAAAATGTCCGTAAGTGGCAGCAGCAACAGTGATACCAAAAGTAACAATTACAGTTTCATTTAAAGAAGAAAGAGGCTCTAGTGTTTGTACTCACGCAATTCCTTGGGCAAGAGTTGTAGCAATTTTGATCCTCATGGCCCAATCCAAGCTCCTACCACCCCTCGGTATGTGGTATAGCCATCTATCCAAGGGTCCATTTGCTATAAACTCGTATACAATGTAGCGGTCACCATGATCATAACAGCATCCTTTCACAGCCACTAAATTCGGATGATGAAGCTTAGCAACCCTTCCAATCTCAGAATAGAACTCCTTTTTCCTCTGAAAATTAGATCTCTTCAACCTCTTAACTGCCACCTTTGATCCATCAGGTAGAAGTCCACTGTATGTGCCACCTGTTTTTGCATCCCCAAGAAGACGATTTCCTTCACTGAAATTTTTTGTAATTGACCTCAATTCGTCACATGTAAAGATTTTCCATGAGGGGGGAACCAATGCAGAAGCAGCAGGATTAGATAGTTTCCTAGATCTTCTACGCCTCTTACTCCGCTTATATGCCAGGAGCCAAACAACAACAGCAAATGTTGTGCACAGAACCAACCCACTAACAACTGCTAGAATAATGAGATACTCCTTATGGCAATGCATGTAGTAACATTTGTCCTCTACAAGTAGAAAAATATAATCTCAACTAAAATGGCAAAGATATTAAAGAAAGAAAAAGGTAAAATATATCATCTAATAGGGGCACGAGATGCTATAACTACTCCTAAAAATTTTAATTAATCATATATCTTACCAATATCAACCATGCACAGAAAAGCATGAGATGCATTGCATCTCTCGCTCCCTAGAGTTGCTGATTCATTCTTCACCAATGTACACAAATCAACTGAAGCATTGATAGTGGGTAATCCAAGAATTGATTCATTCCAGAGCGAAGTATTATCCGACCACTTCCAACCAAAACTGACATTAAAATTGCTAACTCTTCCTCCAACCCAGCAACCATTGACAATTTGACCACACAGTACTTGAGCAAATCTTAGTTCTTCAAATGATGTAAGGGCTGCTAAGTGTCCATGATATTGTTTACAATGGCTCTCTGATTCATCCCATGACTGGAAGCTGTCATTGTACCCAAAGCACTTAGTCTTATTTGGACCAATAACCCAACCAGAAGGGCATGCTGCTGTCATCCATGATCCAACAAAATGAAACAGCTCAATTTCAAAACATGTCACTATTTACCACAACAATGAACAAAATCATTCAGCCTAAATATCAAATCATCAACATATCTTTCTTAAGAAATCACAGTTATACTATCAGGAAGTATGCAATATGACAATATATGATATAATCAGTCTACAATAAAGCCAATACGTATTCATCCAGCCTCAAAAGGTGTATGTATTGGGATGCAAGGTGATACATTATCCATTTTACGGCATTCAGCGTTATACACGGTATCTAGAGATGTCTCCTTACTTTTTGTTAGAAGAATAACTTCTCCTAGGAACGTAAGGAATGACAAGGTGATTTGTTATCAGTTCTCCAGATTTTGGACAAAGCCCAAATTTCTGTTAAGAATATTATGTACTCTAAGGTTATAACTATAATAACATAGCCAGGTATTAGAAGTTTCAGCATTAATTTACTTTGAGGAAACAGGTAAAATATAAACACATCCCCCGAATAGAAGTCTCCCTCCTAATTTGCAATGTAACACCTTTTTTCCATTAATATTTCCATTATCAGCTTGATACTTGCATTTATATTTGCACAGCAGTTAGTCAAGTGGATGCCAACGTGTCACTTCGTTTGAAACTCTTAAACTTTTTTCCATGTAAATGAAAATCATTTCAATAAGTAAATTTACAATCTTATGCATGGGAATAAACAACTTTAAAAAGCCATTTTGGAGTATTTGTGAACTAAACTTAAATGCCACTAATCTTATCCAATTATCTCTTTCTTCGACTTGTGGTGCATGTGTGCGTTTGGGTGCAAAAGAACAGAAAGCATTGCCAGTTATCTCCAAATTTAGTTCCTTTAAAAGCTAAAACAGTAAACAAGTTAAAAAGATAACATGCAAATCTTGCACCTTTATTACCTTCATTCTTGGAAGTATTATTAGATTTTGCAGTCGATCCATTAGAAATCTGAGACACCAAAATGATAACCAAAACCGAACATTCAGAATACAAGTTATAAATTTACAAGTTGCATATATTTTTCTAATTTGCCTTCATTTTTTCTTTTTCGAAAGCTAGGTTGCGCAATCTTACTGTGTCAGAAGCCACAAGTAGGAGAACCAAAGAAGTAACTAAGAGGACAAATTGCAGAGGGAGCAGCTTCACTTCCATCAAAACTCTCTCTTTAACCCTTGAAACAGGAAAAAAAAATCAAAATTAACTATCAAAGCGATTCCTTACCAATTAAATATTACCAAGTTGGGCACAAATAAAATCAAACACAGTTTGATTGCTTGGAGACCAATGAACATTAAGCATATTAAACATACATAGGTTCATCGAAAAGCACTTCTTTTTTTTTTTTTTTAAATAACTAAAATTTTTGGTTTTTCAAGAGTAGCAACGGTGCCAAAGAAATGAAGATACATAGAAAAGGCTAAGCAAAAAGGGCAGAGAATAAAACCAGTTCAACCTACAAAAAGAAACAAAAACATATAATAACCTCCAAAACCGTATAGCAAGAAGCTGATCATCAGAATTCGTCTCCAAGAAACCCTAATCCTCCGTCTGGATGCACAGAAAAGCAGAGACACTAAAACAAGGAAACAAAATTTGGGATTTTCTGAATTTAGTAAATGATAACATAGAAACAATCGATATTCAGAAAACCCAATCCTCTATTCATTTTCATAGGGTTTCCCAGCAACCGAACAGAGAGCTAGAATTTGGCAGAGAGAAGAAGTTGTAGTGGAAGAGAGGCGAGAAAGAGAGAGAGATTGTTGAAATAAGTAAGGAGTAGATGGGAATGTTTAATGCAGACTGAGAAGTAGAAATTTAAAGGCAAATCAGTAAATGCTAGGCTTCTGGGTCTTGTGCATTTTGCACTTCTTCTGGTTCTAGGTAATAACGGTGGACCTCTTTGCAGAGACCGGTTTGGTGGGTAGTTGGGACTTAAAAAGACTTCCGCTGATTTTTACTTTCTTCATTTATTTAATATAAAAATTCCACAAACAAAAACCGTCTGTAGCAGTAGCTATTGGGACTTGTACAGGCAGTTACTTTAGCTTTGTCAGCCGTCATGGAGTTAATGTTGTACCATTGATTTAATTTTTGATGTAGAAATGGCAAATGCAGATCATCCCTCAATTCAACTTTTAACCAAAATTAAATTATATTGAATTCTACTAGGAAAGGAAAGTAACAGAGACTGTCTGAGCCCACTGATGTCTATCTAAACCAAACATGTCCATAGCCCAACCTATGCTGGACCCTCTCTCATGTTTTAAGCCCAACTTCTTTTGACCTTTTCAATAGATACAAGCCCTTGAAAGAAATCTATTACAGTTCACTGGATTGTTGGAGGATGTGAGACCCTTAACCAATCAATTAAGCCGGTTTTTCCATCATTGTCGTCTTCATTCTATCTATATCTCAACTTTGCTTGAGATTTCTGGACGTAGTAGTGGATCCATTGTGCTTGCAGAACCTGTTAACTTTATTGTTCATGGATTAAAACTAGCTAGTACTCTTGTAATATACAGTCTCTTTCAAGGTTCCAAATAGATATATCACCAGTATGGAAGGATAAAACGAATCCAAATCTTTACAAGAGTTTCAAATTGGTCATGCATGTTCAATGACAAGGACTTTGCAGGAGAAGTGAACTCGGTATTTGGCTTTGCATGCAGGTGATTGGAGAGTGCTCCACAAATACTTGCAAGTTATGGCCACAGTACTTGAACGAATCAAAACCAATGGCTAAGTCAGTTGATGGTTTCAGCATTCACAGATCAAACAAGACACAGAGAGACAGACTTGCAAGCCTTCAACAAGGCTTGGGTCTATATATTTTGTGGCTTCATTCGCTGCAGCCACCAACCAGATCAGTTGATGTCGTTGGTGAGTGAGCGACGAGTACTGTCTAGTGAGGTAACAGCACCACCAAGGAACAATAATGTCCAGCAAAGACCATTAAAAAAAGTAATCAGCCATTCACGATTGAATAAAGATCGTGCGAGAAAAAAAAAAAGGCAATGTCTTTCAGCCTTCACATCCAGTTTTTGCTTTACTATTACTTGATGCATATGCAGATGCAGTCTCAAAGAAATAAGAGATTTCAACACCTCGGACGCCAACATTATCAGAGAAATATAAGATATTTCAAGGCTTGGTTTTGACAGAGAATTATATATATATATGAAGAAAACAATGTGCCGTTATATAGCTTAATGCTTCTCTTGATAAAGATTAGCTCACTCACCGGGTGATCCAAACTAAACCTTTTCCCAAATTTCTGACAGGATAGCATGTAAACCACATGATGTTTAAATACCATGATTCTATAATGTAAAGTTTACTAATTATTAGTAATCAAGTTAAAACATGTTTGGAAGTTTGAAAGAAGAGGGAAGTCAAGTCCTACATGTATACTCACAGTGTGGCAGACGGCAGGTAAGGGAATTCTGTCGAAACATATATTAATATAACCAGTTAAGAAGAAAAATGAACTTCGGTTGGAAGTCTGTTTTTTCAGTGTAGAATTGTCTTGCCGTCTCTGTTTTAGGTCAAGGGTGTTAAGGTGTTATAGTTAGGACATGAACTGAGGACTGAAACGTAACTATTTACAATGGAATCTCTCTCACTCTCTGCCTCCCCATCTCTTGAATTTGAAAAAGGAAAAGAGATATTGAAACAACAACGGGCCGGCTAAAATTACCAGGGTCGGTACCACATCTCCTTGTAGGTTTGCTGGCTGCTGATTGCTAGTGGATATATGTGGGGATGGCAGAATATTCATCACTAGGAATAAATTTCCTTAAAAAACCGTCTATATTCCCTTTTTACATATAAAGCTTGATTTAGGTTTTTTGATCCCAGCTTGGGAGGGTGTTGGTCCCTCTTTGCCCTTGACGGCAACCGCATAAACTCTGGCCCTCTCTCCTCAACAGCAAGCTGTCCTGCTGTCTGCAGCCTGCGGGTCTTGCTTGGCTTATTAATCAACGAAAAACACCGATCTTCTTCCACTTGCCTTCCCTCTAGTTATATATGTCAGAAAAGATGAGAGAGCGGCGTAGAATTACGAGAGAATGGTATATTCTCATTACCTAATAGGGAAAAGAACTCTACAAAGTTTATATACAGAGGTTCAACCTTAAGCTGAAAGAAGAATCGGCTAAAAAGGCTTAACTAACTAATCATTACACTAACTAAATTTTGAAAATAAACTGTACATCAAACGGTGAAGTTCTGAACTTTTAACTCTTTACTGAAAAGGCACGTATAAGCTTCTTTCTTTTCTTCTTACCCCATAATGCTTTAGTTAAAATATCTGCAATTTGTGTGTTGCTTGAAATGTGCTTTGGTTTGATCAACCCAGTGAGGACTTTTTCTCTAATAAAATGACAATATATTTCTATGTGTTTTGTCCTCTCATGAAACACTGGATTCTTGCTTATGTGTATAGCAAACTGACTATCAGAATAAAGATCCATTGCTTCATCTTGTTGGATTCCGAAATCTTCTAAGATATTTTTGATCCAGATCATTTCACAGCAAGTTGAAGCCATTGATCTGTACCCTGCTTCAGCTGAACTCCTTGCAACTACTGACTGTTTCTTTGATTTCCAGCTTACAAGTGAGTCCCAATGAAGATGCAAAATCCAGTGACTGACCTTCTGGTGTCTGAGCATCTTGCCCAATCACTATCAGCACATCCTGATATTTTTAGAGTAGATTTTGACTTTAATAGTATTCCCTGCCCCGGTGATGCTTTCAAATACTTTAAAATCCTATGAGCTGCAACTAGATGTTCTTTTCCCGATTTGTCCATAAATTGAGATAGAACCTACACATCATAACAGATATCTAGTCTGCTGAAAGTCAAGTATATCAGCTTTCCAATCAATTGCCTGTAGCGTGTAGGGTCTGATAATACTTCCCCATCCTTAACTTTGGAGAGTTTACGGTTATAATCATTGGTGTACTTACTGGTTTAGCTCCAAGAAGCCCATTCTCTTCCAAAAGATCAAGAGTATACTTCCTTTGGCATATTGATATCCCTTCAAGTGACTTAGCAATTTCTAGCCCCAAAAAGTATTTTATTGTCCCCAAGTCTTTAAGTTTAAAAAGAGAGTTCAGAAAATCCTTGACTTTGTTTGATTCCTGAACAGATGTGCTGCCAATAAGAATGTCATCTACATAAACAAGTAATGCTGTAAAATTTCCATCATCTGTTTTCATAGTGAACAATGAATGATATGAGGCTGACTGCTGAAAGCCATATCTCAGAATGGCTGTAGAAAACTTTGCATTCCATTGCCTTGATGCCTGCTTCAAACCATACAGAGATTTATGTAATTTGCAAACTAGTCTTGAATTTGCAATGTACTCCCTCTTGACAGAAAACCCCTTAGGTAAATCCATATATACTTCTTCTTCTAAATCTCCATTTAGAAATGCATTATTTATATCCAGCTGAGGCAAATGCCAATTACGTGTTGCTGCAAGTGCAAAGAAAATTCTCATTGTTGTCTGTTTTGCTACAGAACTAAAAGTTTCCTGGTAATCAAATCCTGCTACCTAATTATAGCCTTTTGCAACCAGGCATGCTTTGAATCTTTCCACTTCACCATTTGCATTCAGTTTCACCTTATATACCAACTTGCAACCAATGGTATGACAATTTGAAGGTGGAGGTACAACAGTCTATATGTCATTATCCTCTAAAGCTTGCAATTCAAGAGCCATGGCTTCTCTCAAGTGGGAATCATTCACAGCCTGATGGTAAGAAACAGGTTCCTGTATATGTGATAGTGAGGTGGTAAAGGACTTGTATGAAGGAGCAAGTTTTTGAGGTGATAGGAATTTGGCAATTGGATGGGAGTTAACATGGTTGATTACTGGTGGCAATTTTGTATAGTATGCTTCTAGATATTTTGGAGCATCTCTGATTCTTGTACTTTTTCTTGCAAGCACAAAGGTGTTTTCATTAGTAGTTGGTTCAGGTTTATTTGTGCTATTTGCAATAGGCAGACTGCTTGAAGGTGATGGACCAGGTAAGGTATTATTGATATCTGAATTGGTATGGTTTAATTGGGGTGATATAGGTTCAGACAGGTGAAATTCAACTTGTTCATAGTTTTGAAATGGAATTACTACAGGGTTATGGTCAAAATGATCAAAATATATGTCATGCACAACAAGTGTTTGATGAAATGTAAATGGCTACTGATCATGCTCTTTAATTCGAAATGGAAATGTTTGTTCATGAAAAATCACATTGTGAGACTTTGACCTTTATAGACTCATAGATAGAAGAAGATGCGATATCCCTGATCAGGGGTAATTTCGTCATTTCCTTAATAAGCCCCTAAAAGTAAGATTTTAAACAATATTATGGCCTAAGTAGGCCTAAGGCATAAATGGATGGTTAAATAAGGGTAAAATGATGAAGGAAATAAAAATGATGATGATTTTCACGATAAGGGTAAAATGGTCATTTTTCACATCGAGTCAAAATTTTTAAGTTTTCATGAACCCGAGCATTTCTAAACCATTATGGACCTTGTCCCAGTGTCAAAGGAGTAAAAGATTGCATAAAGGATTGGAAGAGAACAAGTTGACTTGTGAGGGCATTTTGGTAATTTAAGTGGATTGGATAAGCTTTGGCTATAAATATTTCTTTCTTCCAACAGCTTCTTCTCCCATTTTCCAACAGCTTCTTTTTCTTCTTCCTTCTTCTTTTTCACGTTGCTTCCAACCTCCATGGAAGCTTGACATGAACCTCTAGAACTTCCCTCAAAATAGCTCCACTTTTCATGCTTTTGGTGCACCTTTTCATAAATCCTTGTGCTCTTCCACTCTCTCTCTCTCTTTAAAACCCTTGAAAAATCTTATTTCCATACTCTCTCTCACTAGTTAGGTGTTTTAGAGTGAGAAAGAGGAAGCTTTATTAAAAGCTTGAAAGTTTTTTGAAAGAATTTCAAGCACAAAGCTACCAATGTGAGTAGTGAACTAGAATTGATTTTTAGTGTTGAAAATGATTAGTGTTTAGACTTGTGGGTGTTTTGGTAGTTGAGGTTGGAAATTCACTTTGGAGCGATTAGGATAGTGAAAATGGATAGCCATTTAATGGCACTTGGAAACTAGGAAATGATAGTTTTTAGAACTTGTAATTATGAGAATTGAGTTAATTGTGATGTTAATGTAATGTTAGGTTCCAACGAAGCCCCACCGTCCCATTTGGACCATTAGGGAAGTTATAATCGACTAAAAGTTGAACGAAATACTAGTGAGTGGACTTGCATTTCAAACTTATTTTGGGAATGCAAATGTGTTTGCACAAGATTTTTGAATGATTTTATCCAACTTTTCTTTGCAAATGTGTACCGGAGAACAAGCCTTGATTAAATGTTTTTGATATTATGAAATGTGAGATGTGTATAAGGATGAATCCGTATGCTTTATATTATGTTGGTAGGTGTGTATATATCTTATGAATATATGTTGTGTATTGATGAATGATGTTGGGTGGTGATGTTGAAGTGTGCAAGTAGGGAGTGCACACATGATGACGATGTATGTATATGTAATTGTGTGTGTTATAGAAAGCTCATGAATATGGTTTATGGTTGTAATGCATGTTAAATTTGGCATGATGAATCTTGAGAATTTCTCATTTTCTTGCAAATTGATTTTTATGGCAACACCAAATGGATTTTTAGTGCAAAGGAGGTCCTTTTTACACTTGGGTGCCCTGCTTCTCGCTGCAGGAAGAAACATTCTGTTTTGGCAGCCAACAACTTGTTGCAGCGAGAATAAATCTCGCTGTAGTGAGAAACTCTCAGGTTTTGATATAATACTTTCACTTCAATGAGGATTTTGACCATCTTTCCTTCTGAATTGGGAAAAGTGGTGAACATCAAAGTTGTAGCCCTATCTCTTATCTTCCTAATGGTCTAAAAATCAGATCAATTAGACTTCTGTAACGGAAGATATGATAGAAAAACTGAAATATATGCAAACTAACACTATTTCTCATTGCAGCGAGAAATTTTCTATTTTGGCCGCCTGAATCTTGCTGCAGCGAGAATGAACTTCGCTGTAGCAAGAAACTTGCTGCCATGCTTGCTACCTTGCTTGATTTTGACATATTTTTCACCCATTTAACTTTATGGATGGATCTTGGGTTTTTGCAACACTATGAGGTTATGAATCACAATTTGAAATGAAGGGTTTTTAGTAAGAAACTAAATCAATTGCATTGTTTTTGAAACAAGTGCATCATGATTTCCAAATTCTTCCTTCTCGTTTGCTTGTTTGTTCCCTTCTTATGTTCACTCACTGAGTTTATATTCACTGTTTTCAACTTCATGTTTTCAGATCAAGAGGCAGCCGGTAATTAGGACGGAGTGTCCTCGTATACTTGTATCCATCTTTTGGTAGGTATCAATGGCATTCAGTAGCTGCACCTTTACTATGGTTGCTTCGCTGGAAGTCTAGAGTCCTTTTTGTTGAACACGCGTGCCCTGATGTAAATTGTTAAGACGTGTATATGTCTTAAGCAATAGATGTTTACATTGTTTAATGTTGCCACTATGTAATGGCACGGATGATATTATTTTGAATCACATAAATGTGAATATATGGTTTCGATAGAAAAGTCTTGACATACGCGTTAGTAAGAACTTCGAAATACAGTGGTAAGAACGAATGATGAAATTGATGAATGGAGTCACATAGATAGGCTTGCTTGGGCTTAGTGGGCTATGTCCATTGGGCCCATGCACCGGTCATGGCTTAAGAATTGGGTCGTGGCAGACTCTTGATATTAGGACTTTGTTAGCACTGAGATCATAAACCTTATAACCCTTCATGTTATTTGGATAACCTAGGAATATGCACTTAGTGGCCCTTTTATCTAGTTTTTTCCTATTTTGTGTCAATGTAGACACAAAGCACAAACATCCAAATACTCTCAAATGGTCATATGAAGGTAATTTGTGATGCAGGAGCTCATATGGTGTTTTATTGTGAAGAATTTTACTTGGCAACCTATTGATGGTGTGAACTGCTGTCAAAACTGCATCTCCCCAAAAATGTATAGGCACATTTGACTGATGTAATAGGCCTCTTGCAACTACTAAAATGTGTTGATGTTTCCTCTCAACAATTCCATTTTGTTGATAAGCTTCAACACATGACAATTGGTGAATTATACCAGTACTTGCAAAGAAATCAAGTAATCCTAACTCTCTTGCATTATCAGTTCTTATACTTTTAATGGCAGAATTGAATTGTTTTTGAACAGAGGCATTGAAAGCAGGAATGATTATAGAGACTTCTGATTTAGTTTCATTAGAAAAATCCAGGTAAACCTTGTATGATCATCAACTACAGTTAAAAAATAACGTTAACCAGATATGGTTGGGCTTTCATAAGGTCCCTAAATGTCAACATGCATAAGTTCAAAAGGGATTTTTGTGTTCTTAACATGTACTGGAAAAGGCAACTTTCTTTGCTTTGCCAAAGGGTAAATTTCACAAAGTAATTGATTTGAACACTTAACATCTGCACATTGTTGATGTATAACATTCAATCTTTCAAAGGAGCATAACCAAGTTTGAAATGCCATAAATCAAAAGCTTTTTGTCCTGTACTACAGGCATTAATTGACAAGTTGAAAGGTCTCTTAACAAGTTTATCAAAGGAATAGTTTGACAATTCTTGCTCATTTTTCTTAGGTTCCATGACATACAAACCTGAAGAGGCCCTAGCTACCCTAATCACTGTCCATGAATGAGTGTCCTGAACAACACAATATTTGTTAATAAAGAGAACAGAAGTATCTTTTGTTTTGGTGAGTTGTCCTATTGAGACTAGATTGAATCTAAAACTTGGAACACATAAGACATTTTTAGAGTTAACAGTGATGTCAATTTAATAACGCCTACATGTGTTACTATTGCTCTTTTGTTATTTGGCAGATGAACAAAACTATTAGTAACAGGCCTAGCTAAAATGTACATGTCTAGAGAATAAGCAATATGATCTGATGCTCCTGAGTCCATAATCCAGAAATTTGATTTTATCATGTCAACGTTAACACTTCTGAAATTAAATGGCATGTTATTGATTGTGTTAAAACATGAATGGCCTAAAATAATACCTGCAAAAGCTGGATTGATCAAGGAAGTGTTTGTTTGCAAGGTGTTTGATGAAAAGCTCTTACCATCAGAATCTGTTAAACCATTCTCACTTAAGAGCTCCATTAATCTCCCTACTTGCTGCTTGATGATGGACATCTGAGATATGGATGAATTCCCTCCAAACTCTTCTTCCTTTTCAAATTGACCTTCTCTTATTGATGAGTCAATGATTGCAGAGACATTATTTACAATTGCCTTCCTTTTTCTGACATTGTTCTTCCTTTTGGTAAATTTGAAGTCATCTGGAAATCCAACCAGCCTGTAGCACTTCTCTTTTACATGTCCCTTCTTCCCACAATGATTACAAACTATGTCCCTTTTAACTTTCTTCTTCCCTTTTGTTGCAGTATACATTACAGCTGTTTCAAGAGTTAGCTGTGTTTAAAAAAGCATGCTTCTCTGTGCTTCTTTCCTTAAAACCAGACTGTACACTTTGTCAAGAGTTGGAATAGGATCCATGAGCATTATCTGGGATCTCACAGCAAAAAAGGATTCGTTCAAGCCATTCAAAAACCTAAAGACCATGTCTTTCTGATGCTGTTCAGAGTTCTTCTTGAAGCAATTTGGATTGCAATTTCCACACTCACAATGTGGTAAGGGTCTGAAACTTACTCCTCCCATACCCTTTTTAGTTCAATGAAATAGGTATCCACTGGTCGTGAACCTTGTGTTATGTTACCAAGAGTGTATTGCAGATTGTATATCCTAGTGTCATCAGGTTGTGCAAAGTTTTGTTTCAGTGTAGCCCAAATTTCTGAGGCAGTATCCATGTAGAAAACTGTTGATGCTATAAGCGGTGAAATTAAATCCAATAACCAAGCCACTATTAGGTTGTTACAATGGATCCAAGGGGAGAATAAAAGATCTAAAATGTCTAGTTTGACTATGGTTCCATTGATGAGGCCTATTTTGTTTCTAATAGATAGGGCTAACTAGAAAGACCTACTCCAAGTAACATAGTTGCTTGTGGTTAGCTTAGGGTTAATCACAACAGAACCTGGATGGTTTGTATGGTGGATGAAATACGGTGACTGTGGATCTCCTGTTGGTGAGATTTGTGTTTGAGCCATGGTTTGAGACTTTGACTCATTATATCCAAATTCAAACATAATGTTTTGTGGATTGACAGATCAAGTTGAATAGTAATGAAGAACAAAAGAATAAATGAGTTTGAGTAAAGTTGATTATCAGAATCCTTACTTAGAGAAGAATGCTGATGAGAGTATGGTAAGAAATTTATGCTATGAATGCTCTCCGATCACTGGCTGTAAAGTATTGGTTGTAGGAATTTTGTACCCTGTTCTGATACCATATCAAAAAAGATGAGAGAGCGATGCAGAATGATGAGAGAATGGTATATTCTCATTACCTAATAGGGAAAAGAACTGTACAAAGTTTATATATAGAGGTTCAACCTTAAGTTGAAAGAAGAATCAGTTAAAAAGGCTTAACTAACTAATCATTACACTAACTAAATTTTGAAAATAAACTATACATCGAACGGTGTAGTTTTGAACTTTTAACTCTTTATTGAAACGACGCGTATAAGCTTCCTTCTTTTCTTCTTACCCCATTATTATTGAAACAGTGCATCTGGGGACTTCTTCCTGTGGCTTTCTTCTCCAACCCGATCTCTCTGTTCTGCACAGCCACTTATCTAGTTCTTCAATTCTTTAATCCTTCAAGTGTGAGCTCAACAATATATTTGAGCGAATGACTGAGCTTATAAATGTATGCAATTTCTGAAAGAGCAGCTCAACTTGTAAACCACCCTCTCTTCTCTTTTCCTTCCAATTCATTTTTATATCAATAATGAGAAAGATTCACTCTTTCTCTTGCAAATTCTTGACAATCTCCTGTTTCGTTCTGCTCTTGCCTATTTTAGTCTACTCAAAGTGCGTATGCGAGGCAGAAGACCAAGAAAGAGAGCAAAACTCAGCTCTGGCACTCAAATTCAAGCTCGTAGCAATAGCTTCGATTCTCGTGGCTACTGCTACAGGAGTTTGCCTCCCGTTTCTGGTGAAGAACATACGGGTGTTGCAGCCTGATAAGGGGACATTTTCACTGATCAAGACGTTCGCCGCTGGGGTTATCTTGGCAACCGGGTTCATCCACATACTCCCTGATGCTTACGAGCGCTTGACAAGCCCATGCCTGAGTGAAAATCCATGGCATCATTTTCCCTTTGCAAGTTTTGTAGCAATGGTGGCTGCGATATTGACTTTGATGATGGAGAGCTTTGCCACTGGGTACCATAAGAGGAACGAGTTGAGCAAGGCGCAGCCTGTGAACGGCGATGAGGAAAGCGAAGAGCATGGTGGTCATGGTCATGGTCGTGGGGGCCATGGTCATGGCTCTGCTTTTGTGTTGGACCGAACAAAGTCATCGGATCTTATTCGACATCGCATTGTTTCTCAGGTAAGATTGGAATGTGCTCTTATCATAATTAATGGCATTTAATTTTCTTGATGATGATGATGATGATAAAACTATGCTCCTCGATCCTGAGGTCCAAATTCTACCTAAAAATAATTCAAGTGGTCCACTCAGTCTCAGTTGGTGCAAGTGGTAAGGTGGCCCTTCTTGTTTACCAAAGACAAAAAATCCAACTCATGTAGTCTTTTAATGAAGGCAAGAAAATGGACTTTTATTTTAAGGGATTTTTTTATTCAATATTGAATTTTGTCATTATACTTTAATTTTATTGAATTTTTACCGTTATATATTCAATACCATTGATTTCTTTGTAAAAAAATGAAAATTGAAATAGTCTCGTTAATAGAATTAGTAAATTATCGTTAATTCTATTATTTTGTTTTCCAAAAATAACAATAAGAATCCATAGATGGTTGTGTTACGATATAGTTCTATAGACAAATATATATTGCTTGCTCCATCAAGCTCTCTTTGGGTGCATTGGTCTTTTAATAACCAACTTTAGTGGTTGTAATGGCTTTCTTTTTCCTGGTTTTTCTCTGAAGAAAATGGATGCACTCTGCCATTTCTTTACATACTTAGTTTAACAGAGCAGCAGATATCAACATCATACCGCAACAAATGGACAAACTAAACGTGACAGCTGGCCCTGCACAAAAAAGTGGCAGTAAATTGTAGTTTTAATTTTGATTACCTTCAAGATATCCCATCTATCTTTTTGCACCCCAACCTCTTTTCTTTTTCCTCGGGAGGGGATTGGATTTCTTGGAAAAATGACAAGGAGTCTGACGTCTCAAAGTATTAACTTATGTTTCATGCTTACTTAGACATGTAGAAAGAGATAAAAGGTATTGTAATTGCTTTTCATTTCTCTGTTTTTCTGTCTTTTTCGCTGTATTGCGCATGCAATGTTAAAATTTTCACAGGTTTTGGAGTTGGGAATCGTAGTTCATTCTGTAATCATTGGACTATCCTTGGGTGCTTCTGAAAATCCTCGGACAATCAAGCCTTTGGTAGCAGCAATCAGTTTCCATCAATTTTTCGAAGGAATGGGACTTGGTGGATGCATCCTTCCGGTAGTATCCCAATGATTCATTGCACGACTCATTAAACCGTGAACTATAGAAGCACCAGCAACAGCAGGTCGCTAGCAGTAAAGCTACAAGGATCGATCGCAAAAGCTAAAACAGAAACCAAGAAGAACCAAGAGAACCCTTATTGTCCAATAAGGAGAATTGACCTCTAGCGAGCAGTATGAAATCTCTTGATTTCTGTCTAATATGGATCGTTCCCTTGTCCTTTGGAATCGATCTTTGTAGCTCTACTGTTGGCGTCTCGTTGTTGCTGGTGCTTCTGTATGATGAAAATGCTGATGCCGGTGCTTCTATACGAACATTGTTCACTCTCTTGAATTAATACGCAGCTTCTCAATTATCTGAAATGTAGGCAAAATTCAAGCATCGGGCCGTAGCAATAATGGTGTTATTTATCTCCCTCACGGCCCCCATTGGAATTGCAGTTGGCATAGGATTATCAAACGCTTACAACGAAAACAGTCCCACAGCACTGATTGTTCAAGGGCTTCTCAATTCTGCATCTGCGGGGATTCTAATTTACATGGCCCTGGTTGATCTTCTTGCGGACGTTTTCATGAGCCCCCAAATGCTAAGTAATATTAGGCTCCAACTTGCTACAGCTTTCACCCTCCTCCTTGGAGTGTGTTGTATGTCGCTCATGGCCAAGTGGGGAGACCATTAATGTTCCTTCATTTTCTACCTCCGACAAGTTAATTTGTCAAAATCTCCTTGCAATAACCAAGTGTTTAATCGCGGTTACCAGTAGCCTGTGAATGTATATGAACAATGTAAACATTCTATCAAACTTAAATTAAGATGCATTAAGTGACCTAAGACCAACTTCTTAATTTCACAAAAAACTTCCACTGTTGAAATTTCAAGCAAAACAGTGCAACCATTTTGGACCATGTGTAAAAATAGACAAGAAATATTACTTGGCCTCCATGTGCTAGTTTCAGATGGCATCCAAATTCAATGCAAGATTTGAGAAGGTGACAGAACTCTGAGGTCGAGATAGGGACAAAGAGGCTGTGTGTTTGACTCACGCAGGACAACAAGGAGTGCATCTTTATTAGGTTAGGGACCCGACCGGTCCTTGGCAGGGAGTCCCTTTAATTTCTTGCAAATTAGCTTCAGGTTCCAATTGCTGCAAACGCTGACACTGGTGCATTATGTACCTCAAGCTGTCAAGCAAAACTCCCCTTTTTCCCTAGGGGACTGCAAGAAGCATGATTGCTGATGTTTACCAACCACGTGGTTTTTAAAAGCTAAATCTTAAAATTTTTAAGAGCAATATGAAAGCCTACATTCAGTTTAATTACTGGTTTAACAGTTTTTAAGTCTAAATCATGTAATTCACAAAAGTTTTAAGTTCAAATTGCTGGTAGTGATGGATTTAGATTGTTATATAAGTATTAATAATTATATTCATATTTAATGTGAACTGTGGAGTATCACAATTGACAATTTGAATAATCGACCCGAATCACTCAAATTAGACGAAATAACTCAAAATAGACTAAATCAAATCAAATTATGAGACTCCCTGACAAAAAAGAACAAAGGTATTATGTCAAATATGGTGGCTTTGCAGTTGGCTTCCTTCCTTATTGAATATTGAAACTACTAATAATTTTAGAAAATTATTAGTATTAATCTTTGTTGAACGATTTCAAATCATTATGGTCTGACGCTGAGAATATATGTGGTGTGGATATTAAGCTCTTATCTGCGAATTAGACACTAATGCATACGCCACCCCATTCGTTTCTATTATTTGGTGAGAACATCAGGGCAGTCTCATGCTGTCGTGCATAAGCAGACTGGGGCTGCTTTAAATGTAAGTATGCAAATCGTAACCCACCACACAAAACTAATCCCTTCTAAACAAGGAATACTTCCTCTCTATCTCTCTTTTGAAGCCATCACTTATAAAGCTCTGATCGATCTGTTGGCTTCTCTGCAGACTGTGCCTGTCAAACTCAACTCTCAACCCTCTTTAGCTGCTACCAGTCTTTCATTCTTGTGACTGCTTCTCTTCAAGTTTCGCTCATGAAAACAAATTAACTAATGCAGGTTCATAAGCATGCATGTCCTTTAGTTAATTTTCCTTCTTGGGATTTTAATTACTAATTAGAATTCTTGACATTCTCATGAATCTGAATGATTAAATTTGACGAGTTGGACATGCCATAAGATAGCACCCACGATAAGAGAAGAGAGAGAGCAAAAAGTGAAGAAGCAAAACCAAGAGAAAATACATATAATTACTTGGAATTGACCTTTACAAACAAGTAAAAGTGGGTTTCTCCAACTTACTCACCAAAAAGTCCTAATCCTAGTCAGTCCGCGTCCAACACTTTAATAAACTAAAGGTGCAAGTCTCGTATTAATTAATGCCCATTACTCATAATGTCGTCATTTAGTCCACTTGCCACACACATGGCATCCCCAAATCACTCTCATGCACCCTGCATGGAGCTGCATGTCGCCATTTTCAAGAGCTACAAAATGCTACTGCTACTACTATATATACAACACCAACCTCTTCTACTTTTAGCAGTAGTCGTGTAGTAGCAACCTTCCTGATCTCTTTCTCTGTCCGGAGCCATGTGCAAGCTTAAAAATCCCTTTTTCTCTTCTCTCCTTCTTTTGCTTCTTTACCTTCCTGTCCTGGTCTCTGCAGACTGTGCTTGTGAAAACGAGCTGGGAGACAGTAGCAGTAACAAAACCAAGGCTTTGAAATACAAACTTGTTGCAATATCATCAATCTTGATCGCCAGTGCTCTGGGGGTTTCTCTCCCGATATTGGGCAAGAAAATCCCAACTTTTCAACCCGAAAACAATGTTTTCTTTCTGATCAAAGCGTTTGCAGGTGGAGTGATTCTCGCCACTGGCTTCGTTCACATACTTCCTGATGCGTACGAGTCCTTATCTAGCCCTTGCATTGGTGAAAAGCCCTGGGGGGTTTTCCCTTTCACGGGGTTTTTGGCTATGGTTTCTGCCATAGTGACGATGATGATTGATACAATTGCGACTAGTTTCTATAAGAGGTCGCATTTCAACAAAGCTTTGCCGGTGAATGGTGATGAGGAGATGCTAGGGGAGCATGGGGGCCACGTTCATGTTCACACGCATGCCACTCATGGGCATGCTCATGGATCCGCCTTTGTATCAGAGGATTCTGGATCATCTGGTCTCATAATTAGGCAGCGTATTATATCGCAGGTATCCTTTCTATCTCTTCTGCAGGAGGTTATGTTACTGTAGAAATGCACTAAACTTCAACGCTCAAATTAGGAAAAACTCTGTTTTTCCTCAATTCTTTTGGTCTGCAATTCCTGCATTTCTCACCCTTTCTTTGCTTTATTATTTTTGTTATCTCTTTTGGGTTTATTCCAATTAATAACATTTCATTTCCAATTAATAACACTAGTAACAAAATAAATAAATGCATTTTTGAACAAATTTTTTGTTTATGGGGAATATCATTTTCCTGCTTTCCTCCGTTCTGAGTCTGAGCCTCCTCTTTTCTTCTTCTTCTTCTTCTTCTTTTATTTGAAACAAGATATTGACAATATAATTAAATGAAAAAGGCGAGATTGTTCCGTACTGTGTAGGTCTTTCATGATTTAAAACCATGGGAATAATCTTTCTAGTATTCATAGGTTCCCCTGCCTTTTATATTTACATTGCATTGCGTGGGAATAATCTTCCATTGCGGGCTGGGCACCCACAAACTAATTCCCACTATGATAATTGTTCTGATTCAAAGAATATTTGAAGAATTAATTTTTATTTACTGTTTCGTAAAGGTGTTAGAGGTGGGGATTGTAGTTCATTCAGTGATAATTGGGATCGCTTTGGGTGCTTCCCAGACTGCAAAGACAATCAAGCCTCTTGTAGCGGCATTGACTTTCCATCAATTCTTCGAAGGCATGGGACTCGGTGGCTGCATCTCTCAGGTATCTCCTCACCTCACACGGTCCACACATTGTGCATTCCTCTGTCCGGTCTCTGCTGCCCAGAATTTTGAATTCCCCCCACCCCATACATGTAATAAAAGCAAACAAGACGAATAGGAGAAGGTAGTAGAAGCATGACTTTTGATCGTTTCCCATCGGTTGGGGCCCGACTAGTACGCAATCTGTGCAGTCTTTTTTGAAAGCAGAGAGCATTTACTTACTGTTAAGAGTGGTGTTGTGGAATGTAATTGCAGAAGAAAGTGAACCTGACAAATTATTATTATATCCAGCACATCAGCCGTTAGATGATCACCATGAAAATCTCTAAACTTCTTGTAGTCATTGTTGAATATGTGGTTAAGGGGTCTCTGCAAATATGGGTCCAAGCTAGCACTTTTGGTTTATGAATGAATATCTTGTGCAGGCAAAATTCAAGACCCGCGCCATTGGAATCATGTTACTTTTCTTCTCCTTCACGACCCCAATGGGAATTGCGTTCGGCATGGGCGTATCGAAGATTTACAATGAGAATAGCTCCAAAGCTCTGGTGGTGGAAGGAATCTTCAACTCCCTTTCAGCTGGAATCTTGATTTACATGTCTCTTGTTGACCAGCTGGCTGCAGATTTCATGAACCCCAGAATGCAAAGCAGTATAAAACTGCAGCTTGGATGTAATCTTTCGCTGCTTCTGGGGGCAGCATGCATGTCACTCTTAGCCAAATGGTTCTGACTGCCTAAGCCAAGAATAAAATACATTTTGTAACCATCCTTACCCTTTTTGTACTAAACATGGTATCTGTTCTTCCTTGTCTGTTGCTTGAAAAAGTAGTCAACGTGATAGCACATCAATGGAGGAACAAATGCCTTAATTTCAGTGTCGGGTCATTGTGAGCCTGGGAGCCATTTTTCAGTGCCATGGCTTTTGAAATAAACAAAGAGTCTTTTGGTTCTTCCTAAGATATCATTTGCTTTCTTGTATGCTTTTCGTCGTCAAAATGAAGGGCTCAAATTGCATGACAATGACATAAATTCTCGACAGCAGGCAAATTAATTATTCATTCCCTGTCTGCATGTTGATTTTGTAAGATTAATCAACATAGATTTTGCCCTTTAATCTCTTAGGTTGCATGCAAAGTTTAAAATGTGCTTTTACACATAAGAAACATACTAATAAAGAATACACATATCACATAAAATATATACATATATATATATATATATATATATATATATATATATATGTTTATGTATGTTTATACAGGTCAGAATTTGAATAATGATCTTTAACGGAACCATTTAGATGAGGCAAATAATTCAATTTATATTTCCTACAAAAAGTTTTTCCAATAATTGTAAAATTGTTGAATGTAAATTGGCATGAAATTTATATTGATATTACAATGATGAATGAATCCGATTGTTTTTATACTCTCTCCGTCTCATTCTTGGTCATTCTTTCCTTCTTTTAAAATGTTCCAACATGATTTTTTTTTCATTTTTAAATGTCTAATACTTTTCTTTTTTTATATTACAAATTTGTTTTTCATTTTTTTTTACTTTTGGATATTAAAAAGTATTAAACACCTATATTATATTATATATATATATATTCGAATTTTAATATTAAATACATCAATCTCAAATTTCATGAAAATTAAATGATTCTTGGTATTTATTTCATTTAATTAATTAAAGAGGCAAGAGAGATTTGAATTGGGCTTGTGAGGCCCAACAAACTATCAAAAGTTGAGGTAATGGCTGTGGATTTTGCTGGGCCTTCAATTATAAAATCTAGTCCAAAGGAGAGATCACCTGGATCCCACAAGATAAGCGACTAGCGAGTGACTACTACGTTATGGGACCTCCTTAGACCGACGTGGCATGCACACCCAAGCCGAATATCAATAAAGGGCGCCAGCCCGAAGCAAGCCGCCCAGAGTCAATAACCGAAAGATTAAATTAAAAATTAAGAAAAATCGCACATCAGAGAGGAAAAAAAGAAGAAGAAGAAGAAGAAGAAGGAGAAGAAACCCTAATCGGCGAGGAGAGGGAGCCAGAGAGAGCACGAAAGCCAAAGGTATATGGGGAAGAAGAAGAAGAGAGTATCGTCCAAGGTATGGTGCTACTATTGCGACAGAGAATTCGACGACGAGAAGATCCTGGTGCAGCACCAAAAGGCTAAGCACTTCAAGTGCCACGTCTGTCACAAGAAGCTCTCCACCGCCGGTGGTATGGCCATCCACGTTCTCCAGGTTCACAAGGAGTCCGTCACCAAGTATCTCCCTTTCCCCTATTCTGTGCCTCTCTGTATCTTTCATCTTTTACCTTCGTTATAAGTCATGCTGTTCGGTGTTTTCCTTTTGGTTTTGTGGGGGTTGGCTGAAGTGTAGTTTTCAATAGTAATTCCGGGAAGGGAGCAAATAATCTCAAAAGACATAAAGAAGATGACTAGCCTTTATCAAATCATTGCCTGACCTTGCTTGTGAAAATTTTCTAAGAATTTTTATTACCTCTTTAAGTCTTAAGCGTTTGATTTGTTCACCTTCAATTATCAATTTCAATTTTGAAAATCTGTTCATCTGTGAACCTGTTATTTTTTTTTCTGTCAATGAACTTTGCAGTACACTGACACAGTAATTCTTTTATAGGGTTCCCAATGCTAAACCTGGCAGAGAATCGACTGACATTGAAATTTATGGAATGCAAGGAATACCGCCTGATGTACTGGCTGCCCACTACGGGGAAGACGGTATGTGTTTTGATATGCTATCATTTATAACCATGTTCCACGTTAAATGATGATAGCTTGAGTGGTTTCTCACAAACATGTACAGTAGTATGTGTTTATGTACCTTTGCACAATTAGATGCCATTGATTGAGCAAAAAGTGGCAGCATGGAGGAGTTTTTTTTTTTAAATATCACTAGCATTTATACAGTTCAGTAAAATCAAGGACACGTTTTAAAATTGAATAGGGATACAAGTTTTTGTATATGAAGAAAAAAGAAAATAGGGATACTGGTTTGCTCTAAGATGAGTAAAATCTCTTTGTGGGCAGAAGTGATGTGAAGAAAACAAGGTTTGCAGTTTTCTGCAATTTTATGAATTTTCCTTTATGTCAAAAAGTATATTATTGCAGATGTTGTCTATGTACTTATGCTTAGAGTGTTCACAGAGTATTTGTTATTTTAAATTAACAAGTTTGCCGCTGTTGCATATTGACATTATGAGATTATATTTGTTTTTATGTCTACTTCCTAAATCATAAAATATTAAAATTTCTTGCAGAAGAAGAGGCGCCTTCAAAAGCAGCCAAAGTGGATATTCCATCCACTCAGCTTGTGGGAGGCTTGGTGCCAGGGCCGCTTGGTGTTGGATATCCTCCTCAATCAACTTTAGGAGCAGTGCCGCCAGTGTATGTTCTCTTCAGATTTTTATACTAGCAAATTTTGTTTCATTTATTGTATGGCCTATCGGTTTTGAAATATGCTTGTTGGAAACTTAGAATTTGGCGTTATGTAAGAATAATAGGCTTCTTTCTGTCATCATTTGTTTGATTTTGATGTATTTTTCATGTGTACATATGTATCTCTCATCATGCGATGTTTTAGTTTGCATTCATAAGGATACCAATCATCCTGAAAAGTTGTTAACATAGTTCATCGGTAATAGCAAAATTGATGAATAACTTTTCTCTTGGTGGTTGTTTGCCTCAGTTACAGTGCTGCAGTGCCTGTACCTCCTACTGGTTGGGCTGTGCCTCCTCGTCCACAGCCTTGGTTCCCACAGCATCCAGCGGTTTCAGTTCCTCCGTCTGCTCCTATGGGATATGTGCAGCAGCCATTATTTCCAGTGCAAGGTGTGAGGCCTACTTTGCCAGTGGTTTCAACATCAACTGCACTCCAACCTTCACAAATTGCTCCACCTGGATTGCCAACATCAACACCTCCACTCCCTGTATCCCAACCCTTGTTCCCTGTTGTCAATAACAATGTACCTACACAGAGCTCACCATTTTCTACTTCTTTGCCAACAAGTGTTCAACCAAGCACTACTGCAGAAGTTAAAGGCTCAATTGAAGTACATTCGAGTGTTAATACTTCTGTGCCAGGTAGCTACCATGCTGCTAATATTTCAGGTTTGCCTGGTCTCTGGACTACAAACAAAAATTGTCACTATATTGTTAGTTGTCTACAGTGTTACACAACATATTCTCCCACACAATGTTGATGAGTGGAAAACTTATTACTGATAAAATGGAAAGAGAAAAACTTGGCAAAACTATAAAGACCTTAGGAGCAGAATGGCTTTGGCTTTTGCAGTCCTTTATAAGTTTGATGATTCTTTCTAGCCAAATATGTATAAGCATAACAATATTCTGCCTTTTTTGCTGAAGCACCTGCTTTAGTTATCATTTGTGACACCACCCAACCACATACGGCAGGTGATGTAGCCTTTCTGACTACCACTGCAAACGCATATACTTTTTGGATTACAATTTACAACTAAAAGCTTCTTTCTTGCTTTCACAGTATGCAAGCATTCGGACCACCTTTGCTTATAATAATGGGACTTATCTCTAGTGCTTTATGTTGATTTTATCATTGTTATGATACTAGTGCTTTGCTTTATTGCTTTGCAAAAAGCACAATTTCTTTCCTCCACAATTGTGTTGCTTTGCTCAGTAGAGTGGATCCCCTTTTTAAATTTTTTAACAAGTTGGATCTTCAATGTTGTTGAGATAATTTTTGTTCTTCCTGTCATTTGCCCCTGCTATTAGTCTTCTACTTCAGTTTAAGTTAACTTGCTTTTGTACTACTATTGTAACTTCTATGTTTTCTTTGCTTCCATTTATAGGTGGAGCTGGAGCCAATTCTCATTCTTATGCCTCTGGTCCAAATACCGGTGGTCCATCAATTGGACCACCCCCTGTCATTGCGAATAAAGCTCCTGCTACACAGCCAGCTGTAAATGAGGTTTATTTAGTTTGGGATGATGAGGCCATGTCCATGGTCAGTTTCTAACTTCTCTTTAAATGCTTATTCTATTTGCTCTTTTCTAGTTGATTGCAAATTCTTACTAAATGGTTTTATTTTAAATACTTTCAGGAAGAGAGAAGAATGTCCTTAGCCAAGTATCAGGTGCATGATGAAACTAGCCAGGTAAGTCATAACTACCTCTCTAGTTTGTGAGTTGGTTTGCGCATCTAACCAGATGGGTAGGCTTATGCTTCATGTTTTCAGATTCAGTTGTTTACGCATTGTTACCCATTTGATGAGGTATTTTCATATGAATTTTGTTTTATTTATTCCATATGAAAAAAGAACACAATTTGCGAAGAAGTCATGAGCCCTTTAAGCAAGTATTCCCATTGATTGATGGGCATGTGCTTTTATTTTAAAATATTGTTTTCCACTTTGCAAGCAATTGCCTCCAAGTGTTTGGGCATCAAAAGATTCAAGTAGGTATTTACATTATTTTTGTTGGTAGTTGGTAATTACAATTTTGACAAGCTTGCTGCAATCCATTCAAGGATTTCTCCAATCTAGCATTGTACTCAGTTAAGAAGAGAGTATGTCTATGATCCTTTAAAATTTGGATATATTCTTTGTTGTTCATTCTCCCTATGCTTGATTTGGAAGTGTGGGGTTTGGGTGGAACAAGATGATACCCAACAGATTTTTGCTCAATCGTAGCTTCATTACAATTTATTTTATTGATCGTGAATTCAGACTTTTCCAGGTCAGCCTCTTTCGACAAAGTTTGGTATCTTTTGCATAGGACCAAGCTTTAATGTAAATCTGTTTTGGGCAACTGATGGATGGTCATGGTTCCTATCTGATCATATTGTCAAATGGATTTTGTTTTCAGATGAGCTCTATTGATGCAGCCATAGACAGAAGGATACTGGAAAGCAGGCTTGCTGGTCGAATGGCATTTTAGTTCCAACCAAGAGGGGAGGAATGCATCGTCAGAAAATTTCATGGATGAAATGGAATGAGGGACTTGGGTCGCTACCCCCAATTTCTCATCATTTTTCGGGGTCTGAAACCCAAATGGGATGTGATTGTGTTGTATTCTTTGCAAAAGCGAGGCAGAAGAGAGAAGATAGTCATTTTTTTTTTTTTAAATTCTGAGTTAAAACTCTAAAACTGTTAGGACTTAGGATATGGATTTTATTCCAAGTTCCATCCTATGAGGATATTTATATGAGTTTATAATTATTACCATATATTTTTTTTGTCAATTCGGATGTGGTATTTTAAAGTATTGTTTATTACATTTGGAGAAGGGCAGGCAGGGCAGTTCAGATGTTACTGGTCTTACAACAATAAAAATATATATATATATATATAGATGAATCTTGGATAAGTGTTTTTCTGCTTAATAAAACGTGGATCCATACATGCAGCTGATAGCTTCCTCCAATTTGTTTACAGGATGATCATTGAATGATGAATGCATGGTCTTATCAAGTCCGACAGCCACAGCCACTATGGTGTCCAGTCATACTTTGGAAAGATAAAATGTTTATAATTTCGCATCTCATCTCATCTCATCATTTATATTTTATAAGTTTGCGGCCAAAAAATTAATTTTTATTTTTATTTAAAGAAAAAGGGTGAAAAGAAGACTGGGCCTAAAAACTCCTCTAGCCTGGGCTATCAAAAGGCCCTAAAACTAAAACCCCTAACTAAAACCTCCAAAATCTGCGCAGGCGCCCTGCCTCCTCCAACTGCGAAACACCGCCACCGCAACAGCCAACAGGAGGCTTGCAGTTGCAGTGATACCATCAAACCTAATAAAGGAATTCAATGCTTAGAACCAACTCCAAGAAATGAAGGCTTTGAGAGCAGCCAGAAGTCTGTCTTCCTCTTATCCTCCCCGTCTACTTGCTCGTTTATATTCAGCCCAACCCCAGCAACGCCATGATGACTCCGACGAATCCCACCACCAAAACAACACCGACTCTGTCTTCGACAGTGCCCAATTCTCAATCCCCGAAACCCCCGGCAGTGCCCCTCAAGTTCAACAGCCCACCTGGGATGTCCTCCATAGGCAAAGAGTTGAACGCCTAGTCTTCAACGAGGATTTCCACGCGGACAAGTTTAGTCAAGAGGAAGAGGAGGGAAGGAGGAGGATTCTTGCAAAGGCGTTGCTTGAGGCTGCCTTGGAGGGCCCAGAGGAGGACGCCGAAAATGACCGAGAGGTCAAGGAAGAGGACCAGAAGTCTCTCTCCGTTGGGATAATTGGCGCCCCTAATGCCGGAAAGTCTGCCTTGACTAATTTTATGGTTTGTTCATTCTACGTTTCTTTTTTTGGGACATTCTCTTAATGTTAATGCATATCACAACTAATTAGTATTATGTTTGTTGTATTTTGTAATAGGTTGGAACGAAGGTTGCTGCTGTGTCACGGAAGACAAACACAACCACTCATGAAGTGCTGGGAGTCATGACTAGAGGGGATACCCAGATTGTATGTTTCTTTTTTTTTTTATCTCTGCTACTATACTTTATTTGCCTTTTATGCGCTCCTTCAAGCCATCTTATGCCTGACATTTTATGCTGATAGTAACCGAATTTTAGCTAATTTAATTGCAATTGGAAGTGTCTTCACCTCTCTGTTTACTTTTGAATGCATGCTATTTTGTGAGATTCACCCTGTTTTACAATAAGACACTAATAATATTTGTTCAAGTTTTTTACTTTTAGCAATTTTACAGGCTTTCTCTCTTGTTGCTGATACTAAATTTTATGTGTCCATGTTTTCTTTTTGGCCCTCCAGGGAGTTAATGTGCAAAAAAACTCTTTTTTACTCTTGCTATGTTGCTACTGTGCTCTATAGGAGTATCATTCTAATATTTCATGTATGCATTATGCAGTGCTTTTTTGATACCCCTGGACTCATGTTAAATAGCAGTGGATATCTTCACAAAGATATGAAGGTTCGCGTTGAGAGTGCCTGGAGTTCAGTTGATCTATATGATGCACTCATCGTTATTTTTGATGTCCATAGGCATCTTACACGGTTAGTGATCTGTTACAGTTGATTTTTTGACCTTTGTCTACTTTTGTATTGATTTTTTCCTAGGACAAATGGCAACCCTTTTTGTTGTTGTGCTGTTGATTTGGTTTATCATTGAGCATCTCTTTTACTGCACAATGCATCTGGTTGTCCATTTAGCTTCATTCCAGGATTTCTAGCCTTCCTTCTTTCTAGTTCTTCCCTCTCTTTGTTTACTATCCTGCTTCATCTGGAGAGATTACTGATTGTACAGCCAATTTGATTAACTTTTGGACTTCAGTGCATCTTTTATAAGCCAACGATATTTATAGCTTTTCTTTTACCTTTTTGTTGTCATTGTAGATTTATTTTACTCAGGGACTTCAACTGAGATCAATCATCAGTTTTTTTGTTATCTAAGCCTATACCACTGGTTTTTATCTTTGTATTGTTTTTCTGAACTTCCTTTGTGAGGAAAGTTCATATGCTTTCTTTCTCCCTGTAACAAATTAGGGGTAGTGGGTGGGTCTGACTTATTCCTAAAAGGATCAACTCTGCAAGGTTGGTGGTTTTGATGTTCCAATGTTGACTAGAACTTGAGACTCTTGGCATGGGTGATTAGTGGTTGCATCCTATTTCTTGGCCGAGGAGTTGGGTATGCCATGAACATGCTTAATGATGTCTTAATGATGACACGTTGCTAGTATGCCTCATGCATTTGAAGATGGTCTTTGTTTGTATAAACATTTGTGTAATTTGTTGTGAATACTGTGACTTTTAGTCTTTTCTTAATGCTTGTCTAATGCTGAGGTTATTTCCTCCAACATCTGGATTGCTGATCAGATTGTCTTTCTAATGATCCATCCATATAGACCTGATTCGAGGGTGATAAGATTAATCAAACGTATGGGAGCAGAAGCAAATTCTAAACAAAAGCGGATATTATGCATGAATAAGGTTGATTTGGTGGAAAAAAAGAAAGACTTGTTGAAGGTTGCTGAGCAGTTCAAAGATCTTCCTGGCTATGAAAGGTAAGTTTTCCTTCTGAAAGAAGAAGGTAGTGGTACTCCTTTTAGAATATAAACCAAGGATGCTTAAGTTAGCTTCTGATAGCCTTCTTTTATTTATTTTTTAGGGTTTTCATGATCTCGGGATTGAAGGGCTCTGGAGTAGGAGATCTTACTAAATATCTGATGGAACAGGCATGCTTCTATTCTGATTATGCTTTTATTGAAAGTAAAGATATTCAAATAATTTGTCCCCTTGGTGACTTTTGAGGCTTAGAGTTTTGTTTCTCTTACCAGTTTTGTTTCTCTTACCAATTTTGTTTGTCAAAAATCAGTATTTTTATCTTCTGTAATTAATTTTTCTTATTTAACCTTATTGTTTTCAGAAATTTATATATATATTTCTACTTTAGATCGATTTATGCAGTTGGTTTGCTCATGCGGTTATAGTAAATTTGTGTCATGTGACCTTATGTTGTTAGAATATACATGTGTCTTTACTGGATGAACAGCTGATAGGAGGGTAAACATAGCTGGTGGTCATTAGTTACATGGAGCTCTGTTGATCCTTCACTACTGTATTTACCCCATTTTGGATGCAATTTTACCTAGAGTCTATCGATACAGCATCACATATTCTATTGAAAACTTCTTAGCCTTAATGCCTTCTTGGTATACTTCTGTAGAATGGTGCAGCTTGCTGAAGTTTTTTTTTTTTTTTCCTACCATTCTGTCTTCTCTTTCTCTAGAAAGTAGTACAACTTATTAAGGCTCAATGGCTGTGTTCTCTTTTTTTCCCTTAGGCAGTTAAAAGGCCTTGGGATGAAGATCCTCTCACAATGAGTGAGGAAGTCATGAAGAATATTTCATTGGAAGTTGTCCGGGAAAGGTTACTGGATCACGTGCATCAGGTAAAACTTGGGTGGTTCTGTCTATGCATTGCCTTTTGGTTCATATTTTGTTCGCTCTCTCTCTCTCTCTCTCTCTCTCTCTTTTCAATGGTTTTTCATTTTCCCATTCTTTCAGCTTTCCATTTGAGGGGGCAGGGTTGGTTAAGGGGTGAGGAGTTCTCTAATGATCAAGATCAAAATAAGGACTACCCTATTTGTTGCAGGAAATTCCATATGGTATTGAACACTGTTTGGTAGACTGGAAGGAATTACGAGATGGATCTCTGAGAATTGAGCAGCACTTCATTACTAACAAACTAAGCCAGCGAAAGATTCTTGTGGGGAAGAATGGTTCTAAAATAGGGTAAGCTAGTTCTCTCTTTCAAGATTTAATTTCTTGTCATGGTTCCACTGTTTTTTCAATCATGAGCAAGACCACGTCTCCCTGAAATTTTACTCCTTGAGGTTCTTAGGGCTTCATCCTAGTTAAGGCTGGGAACCTCATAGGGATTTAATTTTAGCTTGTTACTATGGAGTTTTATTTTCTTTCCTACACTTCTGATGTAATATCTGGTATTGGGTGTTTGCGTATGCAATCTCACCAAAAGAAAACTTATTTTTGATATAAACACAGGAGAATAGGGATTGAAGCGAATGAAGAGCTAAGGTCTATCTTCAAAAGGGATGTGCATCTCATGCTTCAGGTTAGACTTAAAACATAAGTTCCATAAACATTTAATCAAATGTCAAGGACTGCACGCTTGCTGCCATACCATCTGATGTGTATATAAAAAGGGTGGCCATGTACCAGTACCAAAATTTCCCTTGGGTCTTATCTGTGTAAGGCCAAAGTGAAGTCAGCTCTACAGACGATATATTTATATTGGGATGTACATGTGGGGTAACACAAATGATCAAAATACCCCTCATTTGCAAGTAAAATCCCTATAATTTTCACTTTCAACGTGCTAATTTTGATGTAAGATTACTCGAATTCGAATTTCCTCTCTTGTAGTCCTACGCGATGGATGTATTTATGTGCCATTACATGAAGCTAAGATGAGGCTGATTCAGCTAGTTCATTCAAAAGTACTTAATTTTACGATTATTGTTAGTTTCATTATTTTAAAGATAATATTGGATGTCCAATAGTAGTTGTATTACATATTTTATACTCGTGTTGATGTAAAACTACATTCTATACTGAGGCAGCTAGCATGTCGCATTAAAAACGAGAGAGAGACAGAGAGAGAGATCTTCTAATAACGCTAGAAACGTCAGAATTTCATACGATTATGTAATACTAGTAAATAGCTGAGTTAACATTTGAGTTGAAGGGTCACAAATTCACTTGCTAACACACCTCGGGCCTGGTATATTAAGAGAAAATTTTATTCATTCGATGCGTTGGACACAGGAAAGAGCGAAAGCTTCAGACACTGCATCTACATACTCTTACTACAAGGGCAGGGAGTAAAACATTACTGCCTTTAGAACAGTCAATCATCATCCATTAAAAGAGGGAAAGGGAAGTGTCAATTGGTCGAGAAGGCTGATAACCGGCGTAGCAAGTCTAGGTTCATAAGCCAAACCATGCAATTCGCAACCCTCTCCGTTGTTGTCACAGCCACCGCGATGGTAAGGGCACGGAGGAATCCACTGCCACCTCTTCCTACAGATGTCAAACAGCAGTGCCTTGTCTGATCCTCGAATCATGATCACGATAAATTCCCCATGCCCAACACAGTTAAAACCATTACCGCCTTCGACTTCTGCAAATTGCATATATAGTTGCAGAGGCATTCTTTCAATTTCTACCCATGTTGTACCGCAAGCTTGCAAGCCCCAAAGTCGCAGACTTTTTGGTACGTTAAGCTTGCTTTTCTCCACAGCTGCGACTAGGATCAGCTTTCCCCAACTCTCCACCAAGCTTGGTGATCGAAGGAATCTTCGCATGGGAGCTTGAATCTTGAACCAGTTATTTGCTGGAATATCGTAAGCCAGGACACTGAATGGGCTATAATTCATGCAATAGAACTTGCCTTCAACATAAACCATTCGACCTGATTCGAGGCTACAAAGCCGCGGCAGGGAAGAAGTGGTGCCCCATATTGAGTAAAACCCACCTGCATCAATATGAAAGCTTTCTGTGGATAGATTCTTGACTGCATAAGGAGAAATCAAGTCATCACCAGCAGCTGCGACGTCTATAGATGTGGGGCTAACTGTTAACCCTATAGAAGGAAAGAGACGGGGCCTCAGCGTGGGTGGCAATTGGCTTAAAGTGCCAACCAGGGGATTGCATAGAATAAGAGTCTTTGTGCCAGCCTCATCAGAGACCCAGCAAACCAACCCACCAGAGGAAGAAGCAGGAGAGAACCCGGAAGGAACCAAGTTGAAGGAGATGCGGTACCATGCAATGTCGTAAGGGTCAAAGAGGTATCCTTCACAGTTGGTCCTGTTGTCTCCGTTGCCACCACTGCCGGTGTTGTTCCTATAGATGTAGCTCTTCAGTGTCTTGTGCTTGAAGAACAGAAACCAATGGTGGCGTGGTGATATTTGCATATACAATTCCAGGAAACTGCTGGAAAACAAGAGCCCATACCATCTCTTGCATACAGAACGAGCTCGAAAAAAGGCTGGTGGTGGAAGAAATGCGATCACCCTATCAAGCAGCCTTTGTGGTAGTTTGCTCCATATCCTACTGTCCATCCAAGGATTGCCGATACTGTTGGTGCTAGTAGTACAGCTACTGCCTGTGATAGTGAAAGTATAGGAAAAAGGTAGCGACATAGATGTGTTGAAAGCATCCATGAGAAGAACTAGCTTTTCTTTGTTTTTAGGTTGGATACGGCTGAAACTGATTCTAGTCCTCTCTCTTTTTCTTTTCTTGTTTCTTTTTTCTTTTTGCCTGCAGAAACACAGAGACTAGGATTTACATGTTTTCACGATGAAAGGGTTTGCATTAGTGGCGTGCTGAAACCGGTCTTTCCACTCTCGAGTTAAACGAAAGGCTTTGTTGATTTCCACAACAGGTTTGTGAACCGAAATAGGAAAGGAAAATCTGCGGTTGGTTTTAAGGGACCGTCCTCTTTGGGAATGGAAAAGTATTGTTTAGGGTATGGTAACTGTAAGAGGCCGCTGCTAGTGCTAACAATCTTCCGGGATTCTCATTTTCAGTGGAAAAATGGAGAGTAGGGCTTGAAGGAGAAGGTGCTAAAAAGACAACCAACTAATAAAAAGAAACGACATGCTTAATTTCTAGGAAAAGAGAGAGAGAGAGAGAGAGAAGAAAAAAGCTACTACTAAAACTCATGAGGGTTGGTTACTCCTTTCGAAGAGTCTCCTTTGCAGGGTTTTCTTGGAATGTCATTGTTTTGGTTGCGAGACAGGTGTTTATATAGGAAGAATAGAGTGCTCTTTTTCTCTTTTGCTCCTGGTTTCTTTTGTTCCTCTCCTTAGTGAGAGAATGGCAGTGATTCTGATGGTTCTATCTATCAATTCAGTGTTTTCTTGTCAAGGCCGAGGAAGGAAGGACATTGCTGCAGGTGGAGAGATATAGCGTCAAACCGAGTGTCCTTTGCATTGATTATTCACACTACACGAACCCCTTTTTCCAGCTCAACAGACCAGACCATCTCAAACTTACATGTTTCCATTGCAAGTCGCTTGGTCATTTTGGGATGAGAACAAGAGGTAGCAAGCGTGATCATTTTGATCAGGAATAAAATTTCATTGGGCTAATTACAAGAATAATATTTAGCTTTAATTAAGCATGTCCTTTCCCAACAAACTTTAGGGAAAATATACTGTATCTATCAACAGTCATGTCCTAACCTAGTCTTATACTGTGGTAGTTGTGTTTCACAACCACAAGCATGCATGAGCTTCTTCCTCGTCCTAGCAATCGCTGTCTCTGTTATAACCTCTGTCGTATTAGAGTTGGACACAATTAGTGAACATGAACCTGGTACCTTACCGGCTTATAATGGGAAAGAATGAGTTAATCTATAAATAGGCATAAAAGATATTGAGCAAACTTGATTCTTGAACGTGTTAAGTAACAACAAATGGGTTGAGGGGTTGGGGCCTGGCGGGGGGTGAAAGTGGAGAGAGAGAAGAGAGGGAGGGTTGAGACATGATGTGGCAGTGCAGTCTGGTTGACGCAAAAACAATTTGTCAGATCATACGTCCAATCCCATCTCACTCAGTGATGGGTTGTTGCACTGTTTGGCGTGAACCACAAAGACTGCTGCTTCTCACTTTCTCTTTTCTCTGAGTAATAATATTCTCTTTATGTAACACACTTGGCTCTTGTTTGGTTTTGTTATGGGAAGCAAATCTAAGTCAGAACAAAACAGAAACCTCACTCCCACCACTCACTCCCCCTGGCTGGCTGTCTTGTTTTTGTCAATCTTCTAGTATTATCATTGTCTCAGAATTTGGCCTCCAAAAAAGGATAAAGTCTACTGATCAGATTTGGAAATCCTTACTTCCTTCAAGAAATCTCCTTATTTAGTAAAACGATAGCCCCCTCTTATTTGGAAATTGCGTCTCTTTTCAAGCAACCCCCCCTCACCTCCGCTCCATTTCAATCCTCTTCTCTTGCCTTGGACTTCCTTCCTACACCCTTTTTCTTTTCTTTTCTTTCTCTCTCCTACTTCCTTGCTGCCTGCTTTTGCCACTTGCCTGCTGCGCTCTTCCCATTTTATTTTCTTTGACTTTGCTCAGAATTTCATGAATTTCCATCCTCCTCCATGCATGCTTCCACACTTTTGACTTTTTTTCTTTCTTTTAATCAAAAGAAGATTCATTTACTCTATAACTCTAATATGAGAAAATACCCTATATATATATATATGTTTAAATAACTTCAAAATTATTCTAAAGATAATCTTTCAATAATCATTCTTAGTTTTGGTACACCAATACTCTCTTTCACTAATTTATTAAGAGAATTCCCAATGTTTTTATCATTCTTTAAACTAACACTACAATGCCTTCTTTTAAGACAAACCAACCAACTCTTTTCTCTTTCCTCCTTCTTAATTCTTTTTATCTCCAAGGAAATAGTGATTTTTCCTCCTTTTGACGGCCCGGGATGGTTCCTCAATCCACTGCCCGGGATCAATTGTTTAATTAAATCCTGCAATGTCCAATGTGTTTGTTGTTGTTTGGTCAACCAACAAATACCTAGGAAAACATTTATAAGTTATAAACAAATTAATGATGACGAAGACAACTTTAGACCATGGATTAGTTTACTTGTCCACAAACTCGATTAATTTCCAAAGATGCTGCAGCATAACTTGTAAGACTTGGACCAAGTTCCTAGGTTTTAATAAACTAATACATCTTGTTTTGTTTAAACAGAACCCAGCTAGACTGCAATCCCTATGGATTTTACGTCATTTGCTTTGATAGATTCATTGCAATAGATCGGCTAGTTCCCCAGGGACAAACTGACCTTCAGAGTATAGAGGCGGCAAGCTCAAAGCTGAAGCTCTGATAGCTAACCAATGGTCAGGAGATTGGTTTGGTATTTAATTCTTATCCAAGATAGGGACGCCAGAGGTTGCGAAGGAAGGTAGGAATGGGTGTGGTGGGAAGACTGATGACTGGCAATATATTTAGTTTAACGCTGAAAGGTCGCCTAACAAGATGGGAATTTGTGGTTTGTTGTTTCAATGACCATTCAGATATTTTAAAATGGTTAAGTCGAAAACAATTCGGAATCAGTGCAAATACTAAATTATATGTTATGATAATTTTCTTTGAGATATGATATAATAAGTCGAGTGTCGGAATAGTCAAAGATCGATAGATAAATAAATATAAATTGCACATGATTTAAGATTGATACAACGTTGGTAAGTATGAAATCCAAAGGTGAAGCCGTGAAGGATCTTCCCTTGAAATTATAAGGGAGAGTTAGAGATTAAGTCATCCAGAGTCTTGAGTCCCGACAAAGCAAAGGAACAGCGCAATGAACAAGTTCCATGTGGTGTTCATCTCTGCTCCAGGTATCGGGAACTTTGTTCCAACTGTTGAGTTTGCCCGTCACCTCAACAATCACGACCCTCGATTCATCGTCACCATCCTTATGATCGAGATAGCAGAAAGACCCATCGTCAACGCCTACATCCAGTCCTGTGTTGCCACACACACCAGCATTAATTTCATCAACCTCCCTCCCGTGGATCCCCCGTCACCGGATGAGTACCAAACTTCCTTGGGCTACATCTGTCTTCTCATAGCAAAGCACAAACTCCACGTCAAAAATGCAATCGAAGACCTCATGTCAACCGAGTCCCCGTCCGACTCCGACATGGTTGATGTCCGAGTTGCTGGCTTGGTCGTTGACATGTTTTGTACATCTATGATTGATGTGGCAAAGGAGCTAGGCACCCCTTGCTATCTTTACTTTACTTCTCCTGTTAGCTTTTTGGGATTTATGCTTTATTTTCCAACTCTAGACGGCATATTCACCACTGAGTTTGTTGATTCAGACAGTGGGTTGATGGTCCCAAAAGACTCAGCAGCAGCCAATACCAGTGAGTTAACCATCCCCGGCTTTGCCAACCCCTTACCTCATCTGATGTTGCCCAATAGAGTGTTGTATAGAAAACAGGAAGGTTACTTCTGGTTTCTACACCATGCACGCAGGTACAAGGAGACCAAGGGAATGGTTGTGAACACGTTTCGAGAACTGGAACCGTATGCCATCGACTCTGTTTCTAATGGGAATGGGGATTGGCCTCCCATCTATCCCATTGGTCCAGTTCTTGACCTTGTTGGACCGGCGCAGTGGCATCCGGAACGGGCTCAGCACGATAGCATCGTGCAGTGGCTCGACAACCAACCTCCTTCATCCGTGGTGTTCTTGTGTTTCGGCAGCATGGGAAGCCTTAGTGGGGCGCAGCTGAGGGAAATAGCAGTGGGACTGGAACGGAGCGGATTCCGATTCTTGTGGTCAATCCGCGAACCGCCCAAAAGGGAATTGGACCTTCCGGGCGAGTACAAGAATGGGGAGGAAATTGAGATGCTGCCTCAAGGGTTCGTTGATCGAAGCCGAAGCGCTGGAATTGGGTTGGTTTGCGGATGGGTCCCGCAAGCTGTGATATTGGGCCACCAAGCAATCGGAGGGTTCGTCTCCCATTGTGGATGGAATTCTATCTTGGAGAGTATATGGTATGGTGTTCCAATAGCCACGTGGCCGCTTTATGCAGAGCAGCAAATGAATGCCTTCCAATTGGTGAAGGAGCTAGAACTGGCTGTGGAGATTAGACTGGATTACAGGGAAGGCAGCGACTTGGTGTCTCCCGAGGAGCTGGAGAGAGCGCTGCGGCGTCTAATGAAGGGCAATGATGAGGTTAGGAGAAAGATGAGGGAAATGAAACAAAAGAGTAGGGCGGCTCTCATGCCAAATGGTTCATCCTACAAGTCGCTGGCTTCTCTGATCGAGGAGTTAACTGCAGGGACTTGATGAGCAGTTCATTTCTTTCAACTTCCCACTTCTCATATATACCAGTTCAATACGTGAAATATTTCACCACCAAGCACCATTCCAATGGTCGATCAGTCCTTTGTTCTTCCAAAAATTCAGAATCGTAAGAATGCGAAAATATAAACTAGTAATAGTAAATAAAAGGGCCGTCTATCACTATTGGATGGGCCTTTGATGTATGCTGTTTCAGTCAAAATTGCAAAAAGAATGATTCTATCAGTTGTTGACTTGAGTAGCCTCTGTTCTCTTCCCCTTGTATGTGTTGTTGCACCATGCACATCACGATGGTCTGCGTTGCAAATGAAAAATGATCAACCTCCTGCAGCGTTTTCCATGGAGATGATGCCATTCTTTGGTTGGAGGAGATTTAATTTCCCAATCAAATCAGCCATTAATTTTTTTTTTTTAAAGAAACGTCAGAAAGTTGGTCAAGCTCTTTACATATAATTATATGTTGCATGTTTTCACAATTCTTACTGGTAGTAAATTAACAGCCATACAACTAGTTTCATTTCTACAAAAGTAAATTGTACGACTTTCTTCCACTAACCCAGCAATGGTGCCCCGGCATTCTCCACTGCGCTGAACTGAGTAAAGCAACACATACAGACACAAGTGTCTGATAAGTGTTCTCAGAAAATTTTATATGCTCAATCTCTGGCGATTTATCACAAGAGGGTGTCTCTAACCAAGGACCGTTCATTATATTCAGAATGCTACAAGCCTCGCTATATTCTCGATTTGGCAGCAACTTTGATACAAGTGGGAAACACCTGCCACAACATAGGAACAAAACTTCAAGCCACTATATATAGTTCAGAAGCAGCCTAGATTAAACACACGCCTTGCTTCGATCAAACTGTGAAAACATTAGATAGTTCAGATGTTTGGAATTGACAGGAACTAGTACTTTTTCCTTTAAACCCGCCAACATTTTGTGATCTACTTAACGGTGGAAAAGTTTACCATACTACCTTAAAAAAGAGTAAGATAATTGGTATATCAGCAGTGTCTACTAATTAAGTCTTGGACTAGGAAGAGTGAGAAGCTTGACTTCACAAATATGAACCTATTTTTGATCCGACTCAACTCAATTAAGCATTAATCCAAACTAGGTGTCCCACTACATCAATCCTTCTCTTTTCAGGTGAGTTTAAGGCCAACTTTCCTAAACAGTTTTAAACAGGAGCATCAATACTTGCAATATCATCTGTTTCGAACATCTGGTACCCAGCCTAATCTGTTTCTCTTCATTTGTTACCTATACCGACAAACCTCACTGTATAAACTCAGCACACATCAATGAGTGCGTGGATAGCTGTAAGAACTTTTCTATGACGATTGCATTCCTACCAAAAGCTTTACAAACCCTTAGCCAAATCAAGGTCTGAAAACTACGCAAGTTACTTATAAAACAGAATAAGAAATAACATTTCCTTCTAATCTTAGTTCTTACTGTGGTGATAGGTTGGCTGGCTGCTCTTGCTCATTGCTGAAACATCTTTCTTTCAGTTATGGGGTCCATTCCTGGGAGAAGAAAGAAGAAAAATCAACCATGATGTTACTTGTTTACTTCTTCCTTCATGCTAATTTTGACTCTTCTCTATGCTTGATTTAAAATATAAATGATCATATCCTGTTTAAACAAAACCCATTTTAGAGACTTTGCTTTATTTGAACAAGTTGATTATTTGAATTACTTATTTTAGGTATTAGCTGAAAGATACAGTGAATGTAATGTTAGGGTTGTAAATTCTATCTGTCATGCAATATAATCTCCCAATGTTCAAAAGTCATTTGGATCACAACAAAACCAAGATCAAAAGTGATTTTGCAAATCAAACAAAAGACAGAAGAAAGGAAGAAAAAGAAAACAAAACCAAGAAGACATCAATCACCTTTGGGCAAAGAGAGCAATTTGCACATCACAATGTAGACAACGAGATATCACAAAAATGGCACAAGCTGCTTTTACCAGAAACAGTTTATTTTGATGATGACTACCACAGCTTTACATGTTATCGGAAGCAAAGATGTAATGCAGAAACTTTTATGGCAAAATACAGTTTTAATGCCAATTATGACAATCTTTAAGTGATTTACCTCGTTTGCTTTGATATATTCATTGCAATAAATCAGAGTACACTATATAGATCAGCAAGTTCCCAGGGACAAACTTCAGAATACAGAGAGGCAAGCTCAAAGATAAAGCTCTGCTAGCGAACCATGCCAGAGGTTATTGGTTTGGGATTTAATGCTGAAGGGTTCTTTCGTTTGTTGATTCAATGACCGTTCAGATATTTTACTATGGTTAAGGTGGAAAGAATTCCGAATCAGTGATACTATTTTCTTTGAAATATAATGTAATAAGTGGAATGTTCGAGTAGTTAAAGATAAACAAATAAAAGGCATATTATTTGAGATTGAGACAGCGAGGTAAGTATAAAGACCCTTACGCCACTTTAGAGCTATAAGAGAGAAAAAGAGAGAGACAGAGAAATTAAAACACCTTGAGTCTGAGTCTTGACAAGCGCAATGACCAAGTTCCATGTAGTGTTCATCTCTACCCCAGGTAACATTGGGAACCTTGTTCCAACTGTTGAATTTGCCCGCCGCCTCACCAATCACGACCCCCAATTCTTCGCCACCATTCTCATGATCGACATAGCAGAAAGACCCATCGTCAACGCCTACATCCGATCGTGTGTTGCCACGGCCACCGACATTAATTTCATCAACCTCCCTCCCGTGGATCCCCCGTCAACGGATGAGTACCAAACTTACTTAGGTTACATATGTCTGCTCATAGCAAAGCACAAACTCCACGTAAAAAATGCAATCGCTCACCTCATTTCAACTGAGTCCACGTCCGACTCCGATAGTAATACTGTCCGAGTTGCTGGCTTGTTCGTTGACATGTTTTGTACATCTATGATCGATGTGGCAAACAAGCTAGGCATCCCTTGTTATCTTTACTTCGCTTCTCCAGTTAGCTTTTTGGGGTTAATGCTTTATCTACCAACTCTAGATGCCAAATTCGCAACTGAGTTTGTTGCCTTGGACAGTGGGTTGATGGTCCCCAAAGACCCAGCAGCAGCCAGTGCCAGTGGGTTAACCATCCCGGGCTTTGCCAACCCCGTACCTTACCGGGTGTTGCCCAATTCGGTGTTGTACAGAAAACAGGACGGTTATTTCTGGTATCTACACCATGCACGCAGGTACAAAGAAACCAAGGGGATCGTTGTGAACACGTTTAGAGAACTGGAATCTTATGCCATCGACTCTGTCTCTAATGGGAATGATGATTGGCCTCCCATCTATCCCATTGGTCCAGTTCTTGACCTTGTTGGACCGGCACAGTGGCATCCCCAACAAGCTCAGCATGGTAGCATCATGCAATGGCTCGATAACCAACCTCCTTCATCCGTGGTGTTCTTGTGTTTCGGCAGCATGGGAAGCCTTAGTGAGGCGCAGTTGAGGGAAATAGCAGTGGGACTAGAACGGAGCGGATTCCGGTTCTTGTGGTCTATCCGCGAACCGCCGAAAATGAAATTGGACCTTCCGGGCGAATACACGAATGTGGAGGAAATCGAGATGCTGCCTCCAGGGTTCGTTGATCGAAGCCGAAGGGCTGGAACTGGGTTGGTTTGCGGATGGGTCCCGCAAGCTTTGATATTGAGCCACCAAGCAATCGGAGGGTTCGTCTCACACTGTGGATGGAATTCCATCTTGGAGAGTATATGGTATGGTGTTCCAATAGCCACGTGGCCGCTCTATGCAGAGCAGCAACTGAATGCCTTCGAATTGGTGACGGAGCTGGAACTGGCTGTGGAGATCCGAGCGGATTACAGGAAGGGCAGCGACTTGGTGTCTCCCGAGGAGCTGGAGAGAGCGCTGCGGCGTCTGATGAAGGGCAATGATGAGGTTAGGAGAAAGATGAGGGAAATGAAACAGAAGAGTAGGGTGGCTCTCATGCCAAATGGATCATCATACAAATCGCTGGCTTCTCTGATTGAGGAGTTAACGGCAGAGAGAGCGATTAAAAAAGTGGAAATACTTGAGTAACAAGCAGCACTGAAATGGTGGATCGGTGCGTTGCTTTTGTCGTAAGGCGATAATACATTACATACTAGTAAATAGTAAACAAAAGTATCGTCTTTTGGTTTTGGAGGGACCTTCGCTCTATGTATGTATGTTTCAGTCAAAATTGAAAAAGTACGATTCTAAAGTACTTTTAATGATTTCCAAAATCTTTTTCTATAATGATCTCTGGCCTCGCCCAGCTGTGCAAGTGTTACAGTTCAAAAAGATGAGCCGAGCAGATGCAATCTGCATAGAATCTGCGCGTACCATGGACGTTTCTTTATGAGATTGTGATGGTTCTAAATTTTAGCTTCTTTAAATGTGGTGGCATTTATTGAGAAATGACCTATCCAACTTCAAGGGAGCTCAGTAAAGATACTAACTCATCCTTTAGTTCTTTCATCTCCAAGATCTTGAGCCCTTCCTTCATAGGCCTGTAAGCTTGACAAGCTCTCTTTACAAAATCCTCGTCAAGTTGCTTGCTAACTGTTTTAAGAAAGGTATTTTTGCTTGCTCCTTTTTGCAAGTTTTAAGTTGAGTATTGAATTTGACTTTAAGAATGTTCTATCGTGGATGGCTAATACTGATACGAGGTCTTGAAATTAATTAGATTAATGCATTTATTTTTTCCACGACACATGGTATCTTTTACCTCTAATCTATAAGAAGTTAATTATTTTATAAATTCTTAATTTAGAGTTGACAAAAAACAGGATGTTCTCAATATAGTGATAACTTTTAATAATGAGTTGAGTTGTTTTCTTCCGTTTCATGTTAGTATTTTGATTTGCTTAAAACTTTTATATTAAGTTATGATCAATCAGTGAAATTTTGGTTTAATGGCATTGAGTACCACTAGGTTTATAGCTTGATTGTATATCCCCATTTTTGATCTCCATACATGGGTTGATCTTTATGCTGGAATTTCAGTGACTTTAATACAAATTTCATCTGACTGAAAAATTAGTCTTCGAGGGTAGACGTAGTGTCAATTTCAGGGCTCAGAGTGCCTACGTTTTTCTTCCTTTCGAAGCTCGAATTGAGAACAAGTACGTTTGAGCTATTGGGGGCAAACTGGGCCTAAGCAAACAAGGGTCCATTGAGAAACAATGACCGAAACGGCATTGGGGCAGTGCGTTGCTACTTGCTTTCCGAGGAAAACAGCGAGTGCCCGCTTGCCTCTCTCTGCCGTTCCTTGGTTGGTTGGTAAAAACAGAAAAACTAGGAAAGAAGTAGACAAGTATTGGAGGGAAAAAGAAGAGAGCGAGCCAAGGAGAGAGTAAGAGCAATGCCAGTGGCAAAACCAGAATCGTGTGATTCGAGGGTGATTGCTCATATCGACATGGACTGCTTCTATGTTCAAGGTTTTAACTCCTTTTTCCTCTTACTTAGGTTTCCGACCAATTCTGCACTGTCGGTTTCGTGTTATTCTGTTCAAATTTCCCAAAAAGTTGGTGAATTTTGTCGCACAGGTGGAGAAACCGAAGCCAATTCACTTTCTTTCTTTTTGTTCTGCGTCATCCGGTTCTAGACTAGCAGTAATTATGCACCGTTGTTCTTCAAAATTGTTACTTTCGTTTTACGATCAGGACCCAGAGGCCCAAATTGTCATTTTTTTCTTTAGAAAAATGAAAATGAATAAATTTTTTATTTGTAGTTATATTCAGAAAATAAGTGAAGTCATCCGTTCATGTTCATCGCATTTTTTCTCCCTCCTTGAAATTGTCTTGCGCTTTCTCTGTAGAATTTTCCAGTCAATTGTGGCCTAGTGTCTTAAGTTCTAGCGTAACATTGTTTTATACATTTCCTTTTGTAGTGGAGCAAAGAAAGCAACCGCAATTACGGGGTTTGCCTACTGCAGTTGTACAGTACAATGAATGGAAAGGAGGCGCTTTGATTGCTGTCAGCTATGAGGCACGTAAATTCGGGGTGAAGCGGTAATTATGGTGTTAAGAAATCGTTATCAGGATTCTCAATTGATGATTAATATTTTCTTATTTTCTTTTTCTATCTTATGTTGGGTTTTCAGCTCAATGCGTGGTGAGGAAGCAAAGGAGGTTTGCCCACAAATTCATCTGGTCCAAGTTCCTGTAGCCCGTGGTAAAGCTGATCTGAATGGTTATCGGAATGCAGGCTCCGAGGTTTATGGGATTTGAAGAACATTTGCACTGAATTCAAGTATCTTGTCAGGAGTTCATTTAGAACCCATCTTATGCTGGATTTTAACAAAATTTGCAGGTGGTATCCATCCTTGCAAGGAGAGGTAGATGTGAAAGGGCTTCCATTGATGAAGTTTATCTTGATCTTACTGATGCAGCAGAAACAATGCTAGCAGAAGCTCCTCCACAGCATTTGGAGGCAATAGATGAGGAAGCTCTTAAGTCACATATTCTAGGGCTCAATAATGAGGTTTGCACCCATGCTTTGGGATCTTTCAGCGTAAGATTTAATAATGCTTGGCACTGGAGTTGATCATGGTGAATAGCACCTCTGTTGATGGACAGATGCCAATGTATATGATTTTAGCTCAAGTACAATGTTCTTGGAAGCCTCCATTGCTACTTAAACAATAAGTTTAGTAGATTTGTACATGTGTCCTGTCATAAATTTTTCTCCCTACTTGGGTCTATTGTGTACTGTTTTGCATGATTGGAGAGTGTAGGATTTTGCATCACTTAAAATGTTACTGTACGTGCAACTGTGCAGGATGGGAGTGATGTGAAAGAAAATGTTAGGAATTGGATACATAGGTGCAATGCTGATCACCGTGATAAGTTACTAGCTTGTGGGATCCTCATTGTTGCAGAACTTAGGATGCAGGTTTTAAAGGAGACAGAATTCACTTGTTCTGCAGGCATTGCTCATAATAAGGTGGCTAGAAAGTTTTTTTCTCTCCCTTGTACTCTTTCAGCAAGTACCATAAGGTACCACATTTTTACTAACCTTTTGCTATCATCTTACAACTTTGTTGCCAGATGCTGGCCAAACTTGCAAGTGGTATGAATAAACCTGCACAACAAACTGTTGTGCCTTTCTCATCTGTACAAGGATTGCTCAATTCCTTGCCAATAAGGAAAATGTAAGTTTCAATAAATTTCTGGATTGAGTTGAAATGCTAATTAGTTACATTCCTTGTGGATAAATGATATTTAAACATCATCACTAATGTATGAGGGAAGAGCAGTTACATGCTCACCTTCTCTCCTAAGATGTGACACATTATTTTGACTAAAATTTTATTTACAGGAAACAGCTTGGAGGCAAGCTGGGAATGTCCTTACAAATTGACATGGGTGTGAACACTGTTGGAGATCTATTGCAATTTTCAGAGGAGAAGCTTCAAGAACGTTATGGCTTAAATACTGGGTCATTAGCTATTAACAGAGTTTTTGGAAATGTCTTATATTTCTCAATCATTGCAGCTTCTCCGCTTAAAATCAAAACTTAAACTACTACATTATATGTATAACATCAAGAGCTCTTATCTAGCACTTTCATAAATTCTTTCCATAATGTTGACTTCTTGTTTTAAGTTTTGTACAATAAAGATCCGCCAGAAGAAGTGACCGTTCTGAATCATGTGCTTTACCATTTGGTGATTCATTTATAAGTTATCTGGAATTCTGGATATGGTTCCTAAATACCTATATTTTGCATGGACTCCAGTACTTGGCTATGGAATATTGCAAGAGGAATCAATGGAGAAGCAGTTGAGGGACGCCTTCTCCCCAAGAGCCATGGTTCTGGAAAGACATTTCCTGGCCCTCGTGCACTAAAGACAGTTTCTGCAGTAAGGGTTTTGTCTTTAATTAAATGATGCTTTCTGCTCATGATGCACTATGATTTTTTCATGTTATGAAGTCAATGTGTCAATATTCAGTGTGGTTATCTTAGAATGTAGATTTTGCACAAAATAAAGAGCATAGTTTGTGAGCTTAATTCCCAAGTGTGATTATCTTAGAATGTAGTTCAATTTGTTGAAACTTGCCTCTTTATATCTTTATTACCAGGTGCAACACTGGCTTAATCAACTTTGCGAAGAACTCAGCGAACGGCTTTGCTCTGACCTAGACCAAAACAAGAGGATAGCACACACTTTAACTCTGCATGTTAGAGCATACAAGGTACCTATCTTTTATCTTGTAGGTTTGCACTTTTATGTGCCTGTGGCAGCTTCTTTCTCTTATCCAACCCAGATTCTTATATGTGATGTGCTAACTCCAGCATTCTGTTTTACTTATTATGAGTATTTCTGCAGTCCAGTGACTCAGATTCACAGAAAAAGTTCCCCTCAAAATCTTGTCCACTAAGGTATGGGACTGCCAAGATCCAGGAAGATGCCTTCAACCTATTTCAAGCTGGATTGCGCGAATACATAGGATTGTATGGTGGTAAGTCTGAAGGAAGTCACTACAGTGGATGGGGGATAACATCTCTTTCTGTTTCAGCCAGTAAAATTGTCCCCATACCATCTGTAAGTTCAAAATTTACATTGTTTGTAGTAAATCATGACCTTGACATGTTTTTTTTGGACCACCTAAAGTTATGCATAATGTGTTACTCTATAACTACTTTTGGCAGGGAACATGTTCAATTGCGAAATATTTTCATTGGCAAACTTCATCCCACTTTTCTTCAATACAATCACCGGAGAACCTCAGAATGGATGCAACGCATTTGTCACCCCCAGGTCTTCTTTCTTTGCTGATAATTTGTGATCTTGCTTATGATAATAATACATATTCATTGTCTAATTGGGCTAGGTGTTCATTCAGGTAATGAAAGCTACTCAGAGGTGAATTTACCTGAACCAAAAATTGATTTTCCAGGGGAAGAAAGCTGGATTGAGGATACTATCCCTGGTTTGGGTCTACAAGAACAGAAAATAAATGTCTGGAAAGATGAGGTATTTATGTAAGCAGATTCTTTTCTAAATACAGCATAACATTTTTAAGATGATAATTGGTTATTAAAAGAATGCAATCCAAAAAGTTTATAGAGCTTATGTCAAATATTTAAGAGCTTTTCAATGAAAGTGTCCAGCTAATATTGAATTGTATATAAGAAATTGGCAACTGATCAGTGTTCTATTTTTGCAATGTGGAATATGATTATGTGATGCAAGCAAGCAACATAGATTTCTATACTATTGTAATTTTTCCTTGATTTTAGAGAGCATGATATGTAAGGTTTTCAACATGTATAACGTGTAGGCCTTTTGATATATGTATAATTTATATTGTGTTAGAACTACTACCTGTGTTTGATACACGTGATCTTGTTTTCTTATTTTTAAATGCTTCTGGTTGTGAACATTTCATGTTACTAGTTTGTTCTGTCTGCAGGATCTAGCTTGCTTTCCATCAAAGAAGAAAGAAGATGGCTTGACCGAGGATACTTCACCATTGTTACTCTCAGGTAATATCTTCCAGTACTTGCTGTTTCCTTCGGTCCCTATATGCCCTTTCAAGTTCTGATGATGTAATTGTGTTTATTTAGGAACTCAGGGGTGCTTGGAACAGAACCAGAATAAACAGCAAAGAGAGTTCTCTAAGGATGAAAGTCGGTTTAAGTCAGAATACAGGGAGCAAAAAGGAACAAGATTGAATAACAAGGTTCAATCATGAATATCATTTATCTCTTCTTCTGTTATCTCTATTTAATGTGTTATAATGCTATCTTGAGAATACTTGCTTATCATGATTATTATGTGGAGAAGAAGTTCCTCTTAAGTTTAAATATCTTGATCTGTTCTTCTTTGAAAGAAATAGCATCAATATTGATACAAAATAAAAAAAAAAAAAATTGGGTGATAGAAAATGTGGTCTGGTCAGGGTATAGCCCAGCCTCCTACAAATATATCTTACTTGAGCCTAAGGAAATGACTGCATTGCGAGTAGAGGGTCTTTGGTGGCCTGATTATCATGATGCAGTTGATTATAAGTTACTAGTTGGGGTTGCTCCTATGTAATATATGGTAGGGATGAATTTAAGAAGTAATGTCAACAGGCTATTATAATTACAACCATGCATTTCACAATTAGTTATAGTTTCAGAATTTGCCACTGATTTGCTATATGTTTGTGCTTTCTGGGGTTTGGGGGAATATCTTAGCTTCCTTCAATATGTTGTGACAGGGAACATCTTCAATTTTGAAATTTTTTAAGAGCTGCAATCCCTCTGGCGCTTCGTTGTCCCAAGAGCACGATAAAACTGTCCAAGGCACCGATGCTCAATTAACCAACGGTAATTCTTAATTCCACTTTTAGGGCCCTATATTATTACAAAATTTTGGTTCTCTGAATATTTAATATCTAGGTGCAGGTTTTCAGTCCAGAGGTCATAGCCTTGCAGAACTTAATGAAGTTGAAGTAGCAGAGGAGAATGAGAGGAGCAGTTGCAGTTACATTAGAGATCAGGATGAACGGAGAAGGGAAGCATGGAGTTACAACATCGATGAAATTGACCCATCTGTGATTGATGAATTGCCAACAGAGATCCAAGATGAAATTCAAGCCTGGCTGCAGCCTCGAAAGCGGCCTAATAATATAGTCAAGCGAGGTTCTACAATCTCTCATTATTTTTCGCCAACCAAAAAGTCATAAGAAAACCAGGATGATAGCATCAGCATGTAGTAATGTTATTTTATCTTTTATAGGTATAAACCATGATTTGATAATACTATCAGTTCTCACGAAAAGAGAAATCTTTCATCCGATCATACAAATATAGGACGTATCATATATTCTGCCCAGTATATGTTTAACAATAGGCCAGAGCATATCACTCATTTCTAACATTTTAATCGTATTAATATAGGAGGTATCATCCAAAAATTTTAATCGTATCTTACAGGACCTAAAGCTTGTTGACAGTTTCGAGCTGGCCAAGGTAGAAAGGCACTTTGTGTCTTGTGCATTCAAAAGCCTGAGCATGCGTCGTTTTCTCAACCTAGGAGCTCGTGCCTGGAGAGTCTCAGGCAGACCGAAAGTTAGTATAGTATTTAAGATGGTGTGTTTGCAGGTTGCATTGTATATGCTACATGTCATAGGTCAACTGCAAAGTGCTAACTATATATATGGAAAAATCCTAGACATTGGAGAGAGACTGCTTCGTCACCTGCATGCAGACCGTAGTTAATAAATGACAAATTGTTTTCTTCTGTTGTTGCTGATAGCTGCGACTCTTGACTGCAAATGAGGGCATGTCTACTTGCAGTTAATCTTTCCCTGAAACGAACTCTAACCCTGAAGCTGCATGTGCCTTAAGAAGCTCAAAATGAAGGCATATATGCACAGGACAAGAGTGTTGAGAAGAGATGTATTTCAACTGTTTTTGCGCTCACCGTCGCCTATCTGGGTCCTCTCACTATGCTTTCTTTCTAATTCAAGGAACAAGTCCATCCGGTAAATTGAATTCTAAGTTAAATTATGCAATGAGTGGGAAATCCTTTGGACCAGAGTGGTGTTATGGAAACTAGTAAAGTGCAACGGAAAGAGAAAGTTCAACCAGTCATACTGCCAAGGAAGGGCGACGGTACTCCGCCCAGTTGCAGGGGGTAGCAGAAGGATGAGGATTGGCGACTCATGTAGCCAAATGGCGGGGTGGGTGGCGGCTGAAGCCTGAAGCCTCTTTCTTTGGCGTTCACACATTTGCATTGAAGTCTGTCAATCCCAAATACACTTTATTTCGCTTAGCTTGTGACAACACACTCACTGGATTTGGCATTTGACAAGGAAAAATTTCTTGGTGCTAACAACGTACGTTGCGTTGTGCACATATTTATCTCGTGTCTGCAAGATAATATATTGCAAAATCTTGCAATCAACTACTTTTTCTTGGATATTTAGCTACATGACACCCACCAGGCTTCAGGCTTTTCCTTGCGAACGGGTCACATGGTGAAACATGTTCAACTACCTTTTTATACATAGCACAATTTTGCCTCAAATTCTCAGCTTATCACTGCATAGGCAACATTAAGTCAATATATATATATATATATATATATATATATATATATTTAAAACTGAAAATTTAACAGAATTAAAATTAATAAATTAAGAAATTACAGATATTTAATTTACACAAAATTATTATATAATAACCAAATTTACATTTTTTATAAACTACAAGGCATAATAATATAATTTCCCAAATCACTTTTAAGTTTAGTATGGGTTTTGTTTGACCTACACAAGGCCCAATTCTAGTAACTCCAAAAAGTTTGGAGCAACGCCCGCTATGTCTTTACTGTAGATTATAAACGACTGCAAATTAAGACTATTTCAATTGATGTCTAATTGAACCACAAGTCATTCAATTGAGCACACCAGAAGGTTTTCTTTTTTTTTTTTTTGTTTTTCTAGGATGGCCTTTTTGATGATTGTGGGCCTTTTTGGAGTTTTTTTGTCTTTTCACTGTTCATTTTTCCTTTGTTTTAAGGGCAGTTTTGGGTTTTTAATATATTTACATATTATTTTGGTCTTTTTCATTACCATGCTTTCACATGTTTTCCTCCATGGGGGGATTCCTCACTCTCTCGCATTCCTTGATTTTGTCTTCTTCTTCTCTTTGTTTGGAGCTCCTTTTTTTCTTTTTTTTTTTTCAATTTTGTTTCCTTTCTTTCGATGTTTTTTTCTTCTTTGTTTTGCTGAGGTGTTATTCTTTTTTTATTTTTTTTACGTTTTTGTATTTAGACTTTTATTTTTATTTTTCTGTCGTTCAATGCTGTTGTTGACTTTTTATTTTTTTATTTTAATTTTGGTTTTTACTTTGCAAGTTGATTTTGTTTGATATTTGGTTTAGTTGTTTACTCTATGTTTCAAATTTTGTTTACTTTAATTTTTTTTTCTATTTTATTAATTTACTCTGATTGTATAGTTAAAAAATTATTGTTCCTTGATTAAAAAAATTGACACTCAACAAAACAAAACGGTGACTCTACTCTAGTGTGTGCATATATATATATTTATATACTCTTCGTAAAGTAAGGGCAAGGGCAACACTCTTACATTTATCTGCCTTCTCCCACAAGAAAAAGGCAAATCATTGATAATTTGTGTGTGTTATATATATAGAAGAGAATCTCTGGCGACTGCTGTCATTCACTCACGACTCACGTCTAAAGGAAGAAGGGGTTCTGGTTTGTGCCTTTTCCAGGACCAGTACTAGGTACGTGAATCAATGTCCAACTTGTTGCTCATCGCACTTCCCAGCTCCGCCGCCTATCATGGCTTCCCAATCCTATCTTCTCCTCCTCTACGTTTTGCATATTTAGTTTGTTCACGTCCTCATCCTAGTAAATTTATCTCTCTCTATATTTTCCTTCCTTTAAGTTTTAATTATACATGCCATTGTTTATACTTTTCAACTTTTGCCTGCCTGCTTCTTCTTTTTAGCTTTGCCTTAGACTATACATGTACGTACATATACGATTAGTACATACCAAGAAAAATATTATTCCCTACAAACAAATATTATACTACTACATATATACATATATATTATCAGTTCATAATGTTAGAGTTGTAGTTTATTATCCTACATCAACTTGTTAAGACAGCATGCTTATGTTATGTTTCTGCTTTTCGTGCATCCCTGCTCCTAAATGCCATTTTCGCAGGTAAATGTTGTCACCACTTAAAAATATTTTATCATCACTCCATGCAATTCAACTCCTTTTTCAAATACTATCATGCTTCCTTCATATTTTCCAGGAGTTTTCACCGGCGCTTCCTATGCTGGGCCTTATCTCGTCCCAAACTTCATTACTTATATATCTGGGACTGGGAGGCATGATGAACCAAGGTACTACGGCCTGCTTCTGGCCTTCCTCTTCTTTTTTGCCAAGACACTCGAGTCCCTTTGTGAGAGACAATGGCGTTTCGGAGCTAATAGAATTGGTATTCGTGTCCGGGCAGCTCTGATGGCTACAATATACAAAAAATCGCTTTCAGTCAGAAATGCTGGAGCCAAAAATGGACAGATCATTAATTATATCAACGCAGATATTGAAAAAGTTGGAGAATTAGTTGCACGCTGTCATGAATTTTGGTTGCTTCCTCTTCAAGTTGTCCTTGCATTGATTATTATGAAGAAGCATGTTGGTTGGCTGCCTTCAATTGCTGCTATTACAGCTACTATTTTAGTCATGGTGATGAACACCCCTGTGTCAAAGTTGCAAAGAAGGTGGCACTCTGGGATTATGGAAGCAAAGGATTGCAGGATGAAGGCTACCTCCGAAGCTATAAAGAGCATGAAAGTCTCGAAGTTCCATGGTTGGGAGTCCACATTTCTACAGAAGCTCTTTCAACTTAGGGAAAGAGAAAGAGGTTGGCTGAAGAGCTACTTATATACCCAAGCACTGGTGGTATGTCTCTATTGGAGTTCACCATCAGTCATATTGTTGACGACCTTTGGTATATGTACCTTGTTACGTAGACCACTAACTTCAGGATCAGTTCTCTCAACTTTGGCAACACTCAGAATCTTGCAAGAGCCGATATATAACATGCCAGAGCTTGCTTCTCTTATTGCTCAGGCAAAAATTTCAATTGATCGGCTGCAGGACTTTCTAAGAGAAGAAAATCAGGACAAGTCAAAAATCCAACCATAATGCAAATGCCTCTGATGTTGTGATTCATATAAGAAAAGCGGAATATGCTTGGGAAACAAGCAATTTAAATTTGCAGCAACCCGCAATTATAATTGATAAAGATATTCAAATTAAGAAAGGTTGCAAGGTTGCTGTATGCGGATTAGTAGGATCAGGAAAATCCAGTCTTCTCTGTAGCATTCTTGGTGAGATCCCCAGGGTGTCAGGCACAGGAACTGAGGTTTTTGGTTCTAAAGCTTATGTACAACAGACACCATGGATTCAGTCTGCTACAGTTAAGGACAATATATTATTTGGGAAAGAATTGAATGAATCATTTTATCATGATGTTTTAGAAGGGTGTGCATTGATAGAAGACATTGAAAGTTTGGTTAATAAGGATTCAACTTGGGTGGGAGAAAGAGGCATAAACTTAAGCGGAGGTCAAAAACAAAGGCTACAATTTGCCAGGGCAATTTACAGTGATTCAGATGTATACTTCCTTGATGATCCATTTAGCGCCGTTGATACAAGTACTGGAGCACATTTGTTCAAGGCAAGCAACTTTCACCCCGTTTAATGCTTTTGTTCCTGTCAAGGATCATAGCCTTGTTGCTACTGTTATTGTTAGTTGTTGGTTTTACTTTGCCATATCCGCAATAATCTTGGTAGTAGTTTTCTTGATTTCTAGGCTCCCACACTCAGGGGTTGGTATGCCATTCTAGAATAATCATTTATGTAACAGTACATAGAAATATACAATCAGAGTAGCATAGAAAATATGCCCCTCGTACCATGGGCATGACCTTTGCATTTTCTTATTCCAACAACACAAGAAGGATATATTTTCATGTTTTTGCAATGTTTTTGCAGCGCTGCTTAAGAGGGCTTCTGTCTCTTAAGACAGTAGTTTATGCCACCCATCAGTTGGAGCTTTTGGCTGCCGCAGACATTGTTATAGTAAGCTTGTATCTGTATTTTTTTAAAAAAAAAATCTAAGCCTGTGTCTATATGCAGGGAGAAACTAATTTTCATCTTAAACATGCAATACGCAGGTACTTAGAGAGGGTAGGATTGTTCAAGTAGGAACATGCAGAGAGTTGATAGCAGATCCCAGTGGTGAACTTGCCTTGTTAATGGCTGCTCAAGAAGAGTCCCTAGACCAAGTGAACCCATCTCCGCAGCCGTTTCATTCCAGTGAACTAGAATTAGGAAATCAAACAGAAGACACAAGTATTCCCAACAAGAATCCTGTTAATAACTTCCAGCCTGAAGAAAGGTCTCTTGAAGAGAAGATGGAAACAGGAAGAGTAAGCTGGAACGTTTACTCAAGTTTCATCACGGCAGCCTATAACGGGGCATTTGTTCCAATTATTCTTCTTTCCCACGTCCTCTTTCAAATGCTACAGATAGAAAGTAATTATTGGATGGCGTGGGCAACTGAAGAAGAGGGCAGGGTCAGCCGAGGTAGAATGATGGGAATGTTTGCTTTGATCTCTTTTGGGAGCTCAGTTTTTATATCAGCAAGGGCAGTCCTGCTATCAGCTATGACCCTCAAGACCGCCCAGCAGCTTTTTGTCGGCATGATAACGTCAATTTTCCACGCTCCCATGTCCTTCTTTGACATCACTCCTTCAAGTCGAATGCTGGATAGGGTCATCTTTTTCATCATCTTGCTTTTTGTCGTTTTTGTATTTTGCACTGGTGAAAGAGCTGACATCTCGCTTGCTTGTTTATATGTCTGTATTACAGTTTTCAACAGACCAGAGTGTTGTGGATACGGACATATCATACAGATTAGCTGGGCTAGTATTTGCAATTATTCAGCTGATTAGTGTTGTTTTCCTTTTATCCCTGGTGGACTGGAAGTTCGTCCTTCTCTTTTTGGTCATCTTTTACATCTCCATGCGGTATCAGGTATATACTTTTGTCCTTTCCTCACTTGTTTTGTCAAATGGTTTTCCATCAGTCTTAATGGCCCAGAGAAGAGAGACTTGCCTAGATAGAATTACATTTACTCAGTTTTACTTAATGTCTACATTTATACTTACAATCTGATATTCTACGAAATCCAAATTCACCCTCAAAGGAATCATGCTTCTTGGTAGGCTTACTACATCACAACTGCTCGAGAATTAGCTAGGATGGTTGGAGTTCAGAAGGCTCCAGTACTTCACCACTTCTCAGAAACAATTGCTGGAGCAGCAACGATTCGTTGCTTTGATCAAGAAGAGCAATTCTTTACAAGAATTCTCAACCTAATTGATGATTTCTCATGCATCGCTTTCCATAACTCTGCCACAATTGAATTGCTCTGTGTTCGGGTTAACTTTCTTTGTAACATTGGTTTCTTCCTCGTTCTTGTATTCTTGGTGAGCCTGCCGACCTTAGCTGTGAACCCCAGTAAGCACCAATTATACGCCTTTTCTCGATTTAAGTTGCCAGAGAGGTACTTTTATGTGCTGCCATAATACATGTGAGAATCATTTATGAATTGGTTGATTTTATTACAGGCTTGGCAGGATTAGCAGTTGCATACGGTCTTAGTCTAAATGTCTTACAATCTTGGGTTATATGGAACCTGTGCAATGTTGAGAATAAGATGATATCGGTGGAAAGAATACTTCAGTTCACTAACGTACAAAGCGAGGCACCATTAGTCATTGAAGATAATAGGCCCAGACCAGAATGGCCAGAACACGGATGCATAGAATTCAGAAACCTCCAGGTTCGGTATGGACCTGCTCTCCCGATTGTTCTCCATGGAATAACTTGCACCTTCTCTGGGGAGAAGAAAATTGGAATTGTGGGAAGAACGGGAAGTGGAAAATAAACGCTCATCCAAGTTCTCTTCCGTTTGGTGGAGCCATCACAAGGACAAATCATTATTGATGGGATGGATATTAGCATGTTGGGACTCCAGGATTTGAGATCAAGGTTAAGCATAATACCTCAGGACCCAACACTATTTCAAGGAACAATGAAACATAATTTGGATCCTCTGCAACAGCATTCTGATAAAGAAATCTGGGAGGCAAGAATTCGATCCCCAAGCAACTAGACTATTCACCTGGGTACGTATACTGATATACAGATTATTATCACAATAACAAGTCCACATTTCAGGCTCTGAGGAAGTGCCGATTGGCTGAGATAATAAGGCAAGACCAAAGGCTTCTTGATGCACCAGGTAGAACAATTACAGTCGCTTTGTTTTTATGTTTCATTCCAGTGATTCGGTTATGAATTCAAAAACATATAAAATGTTTCAGTTGTGGAAGATGGTGGAAACTGGAGTGTAGGTCAAAGACAGCTCATTTGTCTAGCAAGAGTTCTGCTAGAAAAGAAGAAAATTCTTGTTCTGGATGAGGCTACCGCGTCTATTGACACAGCAACAGATAATCTACTTCAGAAAACAATAAAAAATGAGTCAACCAGAAGCACAGTCATCACTGTTGCACATCGCATACCCACGGTTATCAACAGTGGCCTGGTTCTGGTTCTTGATGGTGGTGAGGCTAAGAAATTAAATATTTATATCTTTCTGCATCTCTAGATATTCCTCAATATTTTGTTTCCAGTCTGAATAATTCTGTGCAATGACTATATTGTATATGTCACTGATGCTGGAACCGCTGTGGAGTTTGACTCTCCAGCTGAGTTACTGAAAGATAGTTCCTCTGCTTTCTCAAAGTTGGTAAGAGAATTCAGGTGGAATTCATCCAAAAGCTCACAGCAATGCAGACAGGGATGCCTAGAATAGGTAAAGGAAGGAACACAGCACATATGTAATCTAACATTGAATGTTTAATCCAAAATTCTTGCTTCTAAGTGGTATTTCTTTTGCATTATTATTTTATTTATTTATTTATAATTAACATACAATTTAGTTTAGATGCAAAATTACACATAAAAAATTATTTTGGTGTAAAGACAGTATTGATAAATTGGAAAAATTAGATGAAAATAAAGTAGTGAAAAAGGAAAAAGTAAAAAAAATTATCCAAATAACAAAAAAAAATCAAATAAAAGACAATATAAAAACAGAGTCAATTATATCAATTTTAAAATTTTAACGAATTTGATGTTTAACATTGAGTATTCATACCGACAAAGATGGAGATGAAATTTAGTGGTGATATTAAATTAAATAAAAAAATAGTTTATGTTAGAGATTTATATAAAATATGTGTTTTATTAAAAAAATATTAATAATCAAAAGAGGAAATTGTAAGAAATATAAATTTGTTTATTTTTACCCAATTTTAGTTATAAGATGACCACAATACCTTTAAAATCATTTCAAACAAATTAAATATTTCTCATTTTTTTCTCTCGTCATTGGTCTGATGTACCCCCATTCTGTTGTGCTCTTTATTTTTCTCTCGTCATCCAATTTTCTTAATTTTACCATCATCATTTTTCCAAAGAATATAATATGGAAGGTAATAACATATTTTTGAATTTGTTAGTTTACATTTACAAAACCTTTTGTCATTGATATACAGATTAAAAAGTATTATAACAATAGGGTTTTGAGTTTATTGGTATTGAGTTTTTTAGTGATTCATATATGATAAAATATGCAGAATAGCAAAGTTTTGACATGTAATATCTAATGTTAAAGCTTCAGTCTTGATATATGACATGATGTTGAACTTTTGGCTTTGACGTGTGACATCTATTGTTGAACTTTTGACCTTGACATGTAACATTTATTGATAAATTTTAATGTGTAACATATTCTGTTTTGACTTAGATGTGTAATATATAGTGTTAAAGCTTTCACTTTGTCGTTTTGTTTTTCTTTTTTTTCTATTAAACTTGGCATGTAACTTTCTACTTTGTATTTTACTACAACATAAATTCTTAGATTTAAAACATAAAATAATTTTTTTAATATAGCATGTAATAACAAAATTTTTTAAATATTGCACATAACTTGTTTTTTATCTTTGTATTTCAAAGAGATATAAACTTTTAGAGTTAAACGTTTTCACGATAGAGATAAAAGTTTAAAAAAAAAAAAAATTTAACATGAAAATGAATATGTATTGAAAATTAATTCAACTTGAACAAAATAAAATTATCTCAAATCCTTTAATTTGGATAATTAATTTTTGAGTTATTTTATTTATTATTTTTAGTAAAAGAAAATTAAAATGTACTAGTATTATAAAACAAAAAAGTGAGAAATCGAATACATCAAAGCAAATTAAAAATCAACAGATTGGAATTTAATTTTACCAATGTTAATGAACAAAATACAACTTGCCCATGATTGCAACTGCGATTGCACATCACTGGCTGGAGCTGTTTCAGTTATATTTTTTAATAGACTCAAATTTCAAATTTGTGTAATTTAAATATGGAAAAATTCACCAGGGGTAATTTTGTCAAAAAATGTATTTAAAATTAACCAGCGGGTGGTTCCTATCACCTATTAATAAAGCGAAGGAAGGAAGCAGAAGGCAGTGTGAGATTTGTTGGTGGTTAGTCCTTGTTCCTACCGCACAAGGCTGGAGATCGGCTTTTTCAGGTCAAATTTCTCCTTCTCTCTTTCTCTCAGCTGAATCCTCATTGTGCTTTGCGAATTGCCCTTTCGAATCTGTAGATTTCGTTATCGCCATCGCTGCCGCTGCAATCGACTTATTTCGCCGCAAAACCCTAATCATTTGCTAGTTGCTAATGGTAATGCTAATTTTACCACTAGTCGGGTTGGGTCGATTGCTATCATGCTGAGTTCTATGAATTTATGTTCGAAAGGTTTTAGTAGGTAGTGAGTTTTTTTTCTTGCTTTAGAGGGTGCAATCAGTGCTTCCTAACTCCTGTCTGTTTCACAAGCCAACTTCAAAGGTTTCATCTTTGCACCCTATATCTTCTTTGGGAGAAATCATGTTTTTCCCCTCTCTCCCCCCACTTTTCCTTTTTTTTTTAATTTTATTTTTTACAGTTGAGCCTCATCTTTCCTTCTCCCTAGCTTCTTACCCAGAATTTTACTTTTCATTTTTCTTTGGGAGATAAAGATAATAATGGGGATGATGTGAAGTTGTGTTTTTTCATTTTCTTTTCCCCTTCGATTTCTGGCATGTGAAATGTTAGCTAGTTTCAATCTGTGAGGAATTGAACCACACTCCCTCAATAGAAATAAAGTTAATTGTAGATTTCAGTTACATTGATAGAGTAGTTAGCGTTATTTGGGAATGAATCTTACTATTGAATGATATTTTTTGTGGGCTGGTTTTATTCTTGCTGCTACTCATTACAATTTATGCACAAAACAGCTTGAATTTTTCCATGGGTAGAGGATCTAGAGGATATGGTGGTTTGTATTTGATCCTATAGCAATGAAATGTGCTTGAACATTTTGAAATTTTGTCCATGAAACAACATTGTTGCAGTAATTGCTGGTAATGTTATTTTATCAGATTGCTTGAAACCTTTTATTTGTGTGAATATTGTACTTTTTTTCTTACACACCTTAAAATCTGCTTTTAAAATATAAAATTCCCACTTTTTGTCACTGATTTTCTTCTTATCTTCAGTGTTATTTTATAACCAATGTCTCGAAGATATGATAGCCGCACAACGATCTTCTCCCCTGAAGGTCGTCTTTACCAAGTTGAATATGCAATGGAGGCTATTGGCAATGCAGGAACCGCAATTGGGATACTGTCAAAAGATGGTGTAGTTCTAGTTGGTGAGAAGAAAGTCACCTCCAAGCTTCTACAAACATCGACATCAACTGAGAAGATGTACAAAGTTGATGATCATGTAGCATGTGCTGTGGCTGGAATAATGTCTGATGCTAATATACTCATCAATACAGCTAGGGTTCAAGCCCAACGCTATACTTATGCGTACCAAGAACCAATGCCAGTTGAACAGCTTGTCCAATCTCTCTGTGATACCAAACAAGGCTACACACAGTTTGGTGGGCTTCGTCCATTTGGTGTTTCTTTTCTTTTTGCAGGTTGGGATAAAAATTTTGGATTCCAGCTATACATGAGTGACCCAAGTGGAAATTATGGTGGTTGGAAGGCTGCTGCAATTGGGGCAAACAACCAGGCAGCACAGTCTATGCTTAAGCAGGACTACAAGGATGATATTACCAGAGAAGAGGCTGTCCAGCTCGCACTGAAGGTGCTCAGCAAGACAATGGATAGTACAAGTCTTACTTCAGAAAAACTTGAATTGGCTGAGGTCTTCCTCTTGCCTTCTGGAAAAGTGAAATACCAAGTATGCTCACCAGATTCCCTGAGCAATCTGCTTGTGAAGTTTGGAGTGACCCAACCTGCTGCCGAGGCCTCTTAAGTATGTATTTTGACTTAAATATGAGTATCAGGACTAATATGGAAGGTGTTTACAAGCTAAATTGTGTTTTGGGCATGACCAGGACGCATGAGAGGTTCTCATTTCAACACTTTTGCAATTTCAGTACTTATTTAATGAGCTCTTTGATACTGGATGGTTAGATCTAAATGGAGTTTTCATTTGAATATTCACTGTTGGAAATAGATGTCAATCAGATCTCTTTACCCCAAATTTTTAGTTACATTTAAAATTGATGCATATATTGAAAGAATAAGAAACCAAATTGCAGGATTGGGGTATTTTCCCCTTTCATTAATCTCAGCGTGATGTTCTAGACCTATCTTTCATCATTCTTTAACCATGACAGCAGTAGATGTCTCGTGGGGAGTTTAAGAGTGGCAGGGGAAAAACAATCCTTCTCCTGTCAGGCACGTTTTGTTTTTGTGTATCTCTAAGTAATGGTAACAATGGGCACCAGCGTAAGTGCTTTTGACCATTAATCATTGTGGTTTTTGTAGATTAATTTCAATGAAAGACAATGGGAGTTGAGGCATCTGCTTTGAATGCTTTGGAAATATTGTTTATGAGAGTGATGCCACTACTTCATGTCAAGGAAAAGGAAACGTCAAATGCCTTGATTTCTGCAATTCTCTAGAACTTTCCTTTGGAATCTGGATCCAGAGTGAACGTTGTATCTTTTTCTTTTATTTATATGTAGTATATATACATAGAGAGAGAGAGAGAGAATAAAAGTAAGTACCAAGTAGTCTATTACAAAAACAGGCACTGACAGTGGCTGAAGTGGAAACATACCAACGGGCAATCCAAAGGATCAAACTATTCTATGCTTGAACAGAGCATGAAGCATGGCCCATGGGCGATAGGCCTGACATAAACATTGGAGATTCGGAGTCATCTTCAGTTGTCCCAACTCCAAACTCCAAACTCGAACTCAATCGGGGCCTCAGATGGTCTCGACCCATGCCTGAATAGTTGGATAAGTACTAAGCATGTCGAGTACACAAAAGTAAATGGAATGGAAATCCAATGCAAAAGAGCTCATTGACATGGTTTTGATAAGGGAGTAGGGAGGGACGGCGTGTCTCGCTCTCTCACGTTAAAAGCCTGAAGCTGTTTTAACAAGGTTGGTAATACCACAGGCCAGCGTCCATGGTTTTTGTTGTTGTTTTCAAAATTCTCAGGTTTCCATATCGCAATTTGCGAACTTTCTCTAACTTTCCTTAAATATTTGCTTTATTTGCACTTTTAACCAAAATTATGGCAGTAGCTATAAGTTTCATTGGTCGCACTCCGCACTTAGATTTCATTGCCCTGTTTCTTAATTAATAATATATATCTTTTTCATTAGATTTGAGAGCCATTGACAAAACCATGGTGATCACAACATTCGAAATTTACAGGAAAACTGGGTAAATCATGAGGGTAATTAGGAAAAAGAGAAGGAAATGAAATTGGCTCAACCAACAAAAGAAAAATTATACAACTAGTAAAGGGGGATCTTCCTTTTCTTTTTTAAAATACTGCTTACCAACATCAACAAAAAAAAAAAACCTTGGAAAAGACGCAGCTGTTTTCTCTCTCTATCTCTCTCACTCACATGGTCAATTATTGCGTCATATAAGGAAAAGACCAGGAATATAAGTCTACCTCCTGTATATATATATATATTTGATTTTTTCTAGTTTAGTTGAGCTCATGCTCGTTTAACTCCTAAAACAGAACAAGACGGTGGCGATTCCAAGTATCCAGATTCTCCTCCGTTTCTTCCTGTGGGTATCTTCAATCTCTCTTCTTGTTTTTCTTCAATCTCCTGCTATGATTCCACATTTAGCTTGCAGTTCCCCTTTCCCTGATTCCGTTCTTGAATCTTAACCCTCTTCTGTTGCATTTTGGCTCTTTTCCCACCTAATGCATTTGTCTGGATGTGTTTTTTTATAACCTTTTGAATCTTTAGAACAAGTGGTAATTTTTTTCATCAAAATAAGCAAAAGAAAAATCAAATCTTGCTGCACCAGAGCAGAGCTGAACTGGTTTATCTGCATTGTTGTTCAAGGTTCAGGTGCCGCCGATACTGGTTCAAATTCTTTCTCATGATTGTTCCTTTTTCGCTTGCATAATTCTTCATTTGCTCTATTGAAATCATGGGTTGGATTTAGTTTTTCTTCATGTTTTATGTCACGACATCTTGCAGTTGTGCTGAGTATATTGGTCTTATATATTATGAAAGTGAACGCCGTGCAGTTAGTCTTTGCTGTTTGCTGAATTCTGATTTAGTTATCCCTTTGCAATTCCACGTCCTTTTTACTATAATGATATTGGATACAATAAGGGGTTCATAACTTTATAGTTTACTCTAGCAAATAATGCAATCATCTTCAGTTAACAGACTGGAATTTGAAGTTTATTTCATCGTAGTTATGATTGCAAACTCTTTGTGCTCTTCGTGATATTCTTGGCTAAGTAGTATACAACATTAAAAAGAACATCATTGTTACTTTAGAGCTAGCAATGCTTGATTTAAGTACTCAAGCGGTGACAGGGTGGGACTCTGGTCTCTTAGAAGATCGCTTTTCTTTTGCCAAGGACTGTTGTAATTTGTTTTTAAATTTTCAGGCTGTTGTAAAGTAACTCAGATATAATGTGACTTTTTATTCAATTTTTAGCAGAAGAGAGCATCTCAACTCTTCTTAACTGTTGGACTATGATTGAGGTTATGCCAGTGATGCTTGTTTGTCCAATTGAGGCCTTTATGTTTAGTTATGAAAGCCCTTTTTTTTTTTCATTTTTTTTCTATGATTGACCACTTGTCTAGGCTCAATTACCACCTCCTAGTATTTTTACATAGTTGCTTGCTTTGACCTGGTGCATTTTCTGACTGGATCATTTGAGTGTTACACTGTCTTGTGCCTCCTGCTGTTGAAGTAGATATTTGAGATATTTCTTCTGAAATCATTTTATTTAAGGTAACATGGCCAAAATCCAAGATATCTACTAGCTTGCAGTGGTCCATCCCAAATTACTCTGAAGCAATGGACTTCTTGGATCATATGAGACTTTTCTCTTTTGCACAGTCAAATGCCAGTGCATAGACGTGTAAACCTAGTCTCTTATTGTCAAAATGAACTCTTTGCTTTTTTTTTTTTTGACCTTTATCTTAATACCTTTGATTTCTGAAACACTTGTGCTCATGTGCATGCCTTTAGCAATGTCTTCAATCTATCTCAATAGTTGTTAGTCCTGGGATAAAGCTCTGAAGATCATTGATAGCTGTTGCTCCCTGCAAAAAGATCTGCAATTGTCATTTCAATTCTTGATTTTGATGTTTAGTTGCCATTTCAATTTAATTTCTATTCTTTTGTTTTCCTACTCATAAACCTTCTGTAATTGATCTTCCTTGTTCCTGTTGCTGCATTTCGACATTTATGTGACAATATCTAAATGCAAAAATCGTCACAAAGTAAAGCATATGATTTGTTCTTGTATAATTTCTTCTTGCCCACTGTTAGCATTTTTCTTTCTAAAACCAGTGATTGATGATGAGATTTCGATTATATTTCTATGGCTCATTGTTCATGTTGCATTATGGTTGCAAAATTTTGTTGCTAATCATGACCCACACTTTTGAACTATGCAGTTGTGAAGATTGACTGAAGAACAGGTCAATCCATTACATCACAAATTACGTAAAGATCCTAGAAGAATCAAAGTCTTCTTGACTTACATTTTTTGCATTTGGTCAAATTCTGAAAACCCTGTGCACAATTGCTATTGCAATGTCCCTATTATCCAGGTTACGCTGTATCACTGTGGATGTTACTGGTACTCTCATAGCTTACAAAGGGGAGCTTGGTGACTACTATTGCATGGCAGCTAAAGCTGTTGGACTGCCATGCCCTGACTATAAAAGTGTGCATGAAGGTTTCAAGTTTGCATATACAGAGATGGCAAAGAAGTATCCGTGTTTTGGGTTTGCAGCAAAAATGCCAAATATTGTATGGTGGAAAACTTGTGTTAAGGATTCATTTGTCAGGGTAAGATATTTATATCAGGCTATCAAAGAAAATCTTGCATACTTCTATTACATACATACATACATACATACACAGAGCAAGAGAGAGAGAGAGAGATTACTTGTTATGACATGAGTCTTGTTTTGCTGACAGGCAGGGTATGATTATGATGAGGAGACATTTGAGAAGATATTTAGACGCATATATGCTTCCTTTGGCTCATCTGCACCATATACAGTTTTTCCAGACTCCCAACCCTTCCTAAGATGGGCTCGTGAAAAGGGTCTTAAAGTGGGGATTATAAGCAATGCAGAATATCGTTACCAGGATGTGATTCTTCCAGCCTTGGGTTTGAACCAGGTAAACAATTTATTGAAATTTCGTTTGATGATATCTTATTGGACTGTGATTCTTATTATATTTGGTATTTTTTTTGATCCAGTTCAGATTGAGGAAATTAGTTTGATTTTTGTTGGGTTTGAAGGCCTGTTAACTTGTTCTCTGTTTTCCATGGTTTCAACTCGTGGTTACACAATAGGGGGTAACCCTCCCTTTATAGTTTTTCATACAACCTCAAGCATGTGTGTGCAATAGTGAAAGTAGTATGTTGCTGTAAACCTCAAAGTGTACTTGAGAACCAATGATTTGGAATAGTTTGCTTGTTTATGTCAGTGGTTATTTCACTCATTGATTTGGCTAGGTAATTTAATCTGATGTTTATATCTGAAAGTCCCATCTATATGGTGATTTAGGGATCCGAGTGGGACTTTGGTGTGTTCTCTGGTCTTGAAGGTGTAGAAAAACCAGACCCAAGGATTTATAAGATTGCTCTTGAAAGGGCTGGAAATATTGCACCAGAAGAGACTTTACACATTGGTGACAGCATGCGCAAAGACTATGTCCCAGCAAAGAGTGTGGGAATGAAAGCATTGCTATTGGATAGGTTCAAAACCCCTGATGCTGTGGAGTGGAGAAAATCTGGCGCTATTGTTCTTCCTGACTTGGTGGCAGTGCAGGAATTGCTTTCTTCAGGGAAGTTAACTTGTTAAGGGGCTTTTTTTCTGCCCGAATGCTGTCATCTGTATATTGTTTTAACCATTTGGTTGATAAATATGTGATGATATCACTTACCAGTTACCATCTGGTTTCTTCCTCTGAGTTTTCGTTTACATGTCCTGTTTTCACACCCTATGAGCATCTAGAATTTTGCTGTGATTTAGTGGGGGGAAAAGAGGTGCAAATTTCTTTATCAATAACAATGTTAGTGTCTCTGGTTGTAGAAGATGCTATTTCTTTCTTCAGTCTCTATTTTAACACTATACACATGCAACAGAATTGAAGCCAGGATGCAATCTTTATTGATTTATTTATAGACATCATCTGAAATGGTAGTAATATACAGCCTTGAATTTGAATAAACTTGTTTGATGTGAGTAATTTGCTGCCGAGCTTGGGCTGCTAAGCTGAACTGCGTCAAATACGAGCACTCCTCAACCTAGAAGTGTGAAGTTTTTTAAATAACAAAAGGTTTTCACTAGGAATTAGGAAGATATCCCAATATAGTTCTGACAATCGTTTTGAATTAAGCACTCCAGCCAATATGCAGGATGAGAGGTATGAGTGCTTTCCTTTGGAGCCTCCTAACTGCCCGTTGCAGCTCTTCCCTCCAGCCTGCAACTTTGCAAATTTTACAGGCTTGCAGCACCTGCTGCCAAATGTTGTTAGACTAATCACATGTAAGAAACAAGTGATCTCCAGTTCCCAGCTCATGTTGGCAAAAAAAGACAATTCCCATTGATGGACATCCCGCCAAGAAAGCAGCCTATTTTCAGTAGGAAGTCTCTTTATGCCTGAACTTATTCCAGACAGAGGCTGCAGATTGAAAATGCCCTTCGGAGTTGTATGTGATAGCAGTATCAGTAAACTGTAAACGGAAAGGGGTTCTCCTGAGGTCTCTGGTTTATGCATATTCTTCAATCTTCGCCATTGTTGTTTTGGTTGCAATATTTGTTAAGGCAAAAAGCAATTTGGATGACCGATGGGCTAAGCCTACTTAGCGGGGCTATGTAGGCCCAGTAAACCGTCAGCCTGATTAGCACAGCACTTTCTCTTCTACAATCCAACCGAAAAGGCAAAAACCCTTAACCCCTCGTTGCTAGTAGCAGCAAACTCAATTAAGTTTATGGGTGTCAGCACCGATAACATCCAAGTGCGCTTTGTAAACCATGCCTTCTTGCAGATTTTATACAACATGTCGAATGAATTTGCTCTCTCAACTCTCTAGGCTTTACTCTTGAACTAACAGTAACATGTTTGGTTGAGGAACCTTTGTTTTTTTCTTCTTTGTTACCTAAGGAAGCAAATTCTACATTGATTTTCATTCAACAAACGTAATTGAAACTGGGTTTGCACAAAAGTCCAACCTTTTCTTGTTCAGCAACAGCAGGTGACGAGTAACCAACTAAAGTAGGAATGGATGATGAAAAGAAAGCTCATCTCTTGAGCTTTCTCAAAGTTATTCCTCCGGTAGACTTCTGCTGTGTCTACGGCTCAGCACTCCATTCAACCAACCATGACAAGGTTGGTCTTTTCACCATCACTCCATTTCGACTAGCATTTTCAAAATTTTCTTCTTTTATTTTTTGCATTCAAAATTTTGCTTTTCTAGTCAACCATGGTAGATTTCATACTCGGCGTGTCTGATCCCCTGCAATGGCATTCTGAGGTGAGTTTTTCAGATTTTAAGCTATGGCACAACAATTTACCAACTCTTTTACATTGTGATTTTTTTTCTTTATATTTTCATCAATCTAATCTATCCTTTTTTTTGTCTAACCCAGAATCTAAAAATGAATGCAGAACATTACGCGTCATGGATGGTGTTTCTTGGTGGGGCAAAACTGGTTCTCATCTCTCTCTCATCTACACACATTTATTTATTTATTTACTTCATCAGCTCACACTATAGATTGATGGGTTGTAGATTACTGAAGTTGCAGACGATATAGGAGTAGGAGTACACTTTAACCCGTTTGTTACTTGGAAAAACAAGGTATTGACTATTGACAATATAGAATCTTAAGTTTAATATGGTTCTAGGGATAGATTATGTGTGTATATACATTGATTTCTATTAAATCTTAATTTGTTATGTATGCACATATTGAACAACGTCCAGGCATGTGCTTCATCTCTGAGCATTTTCTTGTGTGCAGATGTTGAAATATGGAGTTGTTCGAATGCATGACTTGGTTCAGGACATATTAAACTGGGAGAGGTTCTACTTGAGTGGTCGTTTACAAAAACCGGTGTGCTTTTCTCTTTTGTTTTCTATGTTGATGTTTTATGTTTTCTTTGAATAAAGTTTTATGAAAAAGGATACACCTTGTAACTTACTGTAAATTGTGTGCTAATGTTTTTCTGATGTTTACATTGAATTCATCCCTTGTCTTCTGATCTGCCAAATGAAGGTGAATTCACCGTTGGTTGTCATATCCAACCTATGTTGTTTTCTGCGGTTTATTAGTATTCTCATACTCTATTTCTGGTTTAGGTAAATATGCTCATGGATAATTTGGACATTGAAAATGTAAACTCTGTTAATTTGCGAGCTGCAGTGTCTGCTGCTCTGCTCCTCTTGCCACCCAAATTCACAGAGGTTTGCTTCTTTGCTGTTTTTCCTCTTAAAATTACCACATTTTGTAATCTGTTCCGTCTTCACGCAGGAAGACCTTTATGCCAAAATATGTAGCCTGTCATATATGGGTGACTTGCGTATGCTTTTTGCAGAAGACCGAAATAAGGTAAAACTTTAGTGCATCTAAGGTAGAAATTTTGTAGGAAAGTCTATAGTAAGTTAGCTCTTGACAGTGCAATTTAGTTTCTAAATTTTACATTGGTTTTGTTTGTCAAGGCTGGGGAATGGTTTAGGAAAATTTTTAAATTGTACTGATAAGCACTTTTGCCTGCCAAATACCAGTTATGCCCCAATAACATTTTAGATATGCCCCTGAAAAGTATGCTGTATAAATAAGAATGTGGGAATAAAAACATTTTGATGTCACTCTTAGTGGACGGAAATCAGTTTTGAATTTAAAGCCTAACAGATTATAGATTTTTCTTGGTCATGTAACACTATCTCATAAGTTTGTATTATTAAATAAATATCTTATATTTCTATCTTGTTACTCTTCTTTTACTTGTACATGATGTATAAATATTCATTAATGCAGTTTTGAATTTAAAGCCTAACAAATTACAGAAACAGTTGCTTCCTTTCTTATTCTCTGTTCTTCTATTTGTAATATCTTATATTTTTTTTTGATTCAGGTGAAGAAGATTGTACAAGGGCAGTTTGATTTATTCCAGTCCATGTATAAGCCATTTCTTGAAGAGTATGAAGGCAAAGGCTTCTTGAGATTCTCATCATCTGAAAATCACCATGCACATATATCTCAGGTTTATATGAGTTCAGTTGATGAACCCAAAGTTGGTTCTCTAATGTGAATTTAATTACAAGTTTTCTTTGTGGACAGAACTTAACATTTGATCTCATCTAGTGCTCACATGCTTAAATAAGTTTCAAACAATATTTTAAAAGCTTTGCTAGAGAATGAAGTGTCTATGTTCTTTTATGTGTTCTCTTTTTTCGATTGGTGAAAAAGCAAATGACTAAAAAGCACCAAGCGGGTGTACAGACCCAAGTTCAGGGCTGATTTCTACAGAACAAAGAACAATTAGCATCCTGAAGTTATCCTATATGCATTAGTATTGCAGCCCACATAGTTAATTATGTAAATTTGGTTTTTCTTTAGTATTTAGGTTGTTCTGTGAAGGTATGTCGTTGATTGTTTATTGTATTTGTGGCTTTCATATCATATATGAAACAGTTGTAAATGGTATAAGAAGCTTTCTTGACATGAAATTATATCTATTAGGGAAAGCTATCTTATTTTTATGCCAGACCGTTGGAATTGTATATGGGATAACATTATCATTGGGTCCATTGATTTTGATATATTCTTGGTTGAAATCAGGATTGTGGCTTAACAGTAGCTCGCTCACATGTGTCTTCTCTTCCTCCAACTATTAGAAGTCAAATGTGGATAAAGCTAGGAACGAAGAAAGTAATTAGTGAATCTGGTATGAACTACACTCACACTCTGTTGAGTGCTGAAAACATTGCTAACTTTCCTCTGCTTTTTCATTCTACTGCTGCTATAGTTGGTGAACAATAATAGCTACAATGTTGTAGGCAAAAAATTGGGTAATTGTTTTCTTGACAAGATACTAATTTCAGGTCAGGTGTTGCATGAAGTTGTTATTGGGTCAAGAGAAGAGGCTGCAAAATGCATGCAGAAGGTTTTGAGGCGAACAGTCATGGTTTCAAGTGCAAGGCAAGCACTATCTGGTCTACTGACTGTTGGTGGTATTAAAGCTGCTAGATATGTCACCAATAAAATGGAGAAGGCTTGGAGATCATGGACATGATACCTTGCATTTAAATTAGAAGCCAAGGCGAGCTTCGTATTTGGGACAGGCCGGCAACTGTTTATTTTGTGATTACTGTTAAAACGAGGATGCCATGCTGTCTTTCTCAGACTTATTATTATTATTCTCCTTTTTCAGTCCCTCTGGCGAATAAACTCGTCATTCAGAGGGCAAAAGAAGTCCCTCTGTTGAAAGGCTAATAGGGATAGAGATGTTGGAAATTACTGCAAATAAATCCAAGCTGCTATTATGAGCAAAAATACTACAAGATTTCTGCTCACGGTGTCTACTGAGACGCAAAAAGGAATCCAAGCGCTCAATATTTCATCCAAGGTGTCTTTGATTATTTGAGTAATGATCCAATCAGCTTCTACGTTATTGTCAGACCTGGATGCAATAACCTTATCAGCATCCTGTTTGCGGTCAGAAAAATGGATATCTACAAGATGACAGAAAATGTGTGGAACTGGGATGAGGGATGTGGTCCATGATATTTTCTGGCATTTGAAAAAGCAGGCTGTCTTGACATTAACGGCTTTGTTCCATAGCCAAAACACAAGCAAGCGCAACAAATTTCCAAGTCAATTATTGAGTGGTTGCCTGTTTTTAACAACTGTAGTACAAGGGTTCATTTCAGTTTGACATGTCAAAGCAGTTCCATGTAATGCAACTATTTCTTGGGAAACTCTTATTTGTTTTGCAAAATTATTACGCCAAGAGCATGACTTTGGTTTTGAATTTTGCCAGTATTATTGTTCTTATTTTCCAATGGAATCGTAGAGTGAGGCCCTCGAATCTTGACCTCGACCCAAAACAAATGACTAGGAATAGGATAAGGCAGAAAATGGATGCCCATGAGCATTGACTCTATCATCGGAACGATGGCTGGAATGCATCACAATTTTTAATCCTTTTTGGATATTCGATCAATAGCACATGAGACTGCACATGATATAGATTCCTTAGCCTGTCTTACACGTTATTACTTTGATACTGTCTAAAATATCCTTGACCTTGCATCTCTTACTTTAATGCTGTGTGGCAGTGGCCAGTGGACGAAATGGAGGCCTCACACTTGGTAACAGTCCAAAAGATCAGTACGTTGTCAGGCACGTTGTAGTGACAATGGCGGAGTATAGAGACAGCCCATTTTTGTCTTAATCTTCAACGTCAAGTCAACCACCGTGTCAGGGATCCCAAAATCATGGCTGCAACAATCAATAACTGAATTTTAAGTAGTTTACACCCAAAAAAAAGCACCTGTGAGAAACAAGGAAACAAGGCAATGAGTTCCATAGGAGAACAAGGTGATGAGCTCCAACATAGAACCTACTGGAGATGGGGCAAAGATGAATTCTTACCAGAAGAATCATTCCAAAATTGGAGCACTTATCGATCAGCTCTATTGCAGATATGTTTCCGATTCAAGGACCGTCTTATAAGCCGCTCTGATGATGCCAGTGAGATAGCTGAACTTCGGAAACAAAGTGAGAATGACATGAAACGTTGCCTCACCTGGTGGGATCTTACCTGGTTTGGATTTGGGTCGGTTATTGGAGCAGGCATCTTTGTGCTCACTGGCAAAGAAGCTCACGATCATGCTGGACCAGCTATTGTCTTGTCGTATGTTGCCTCAGGTATTTCGGCAATGCTTTCTGTATTCTGCTATACAGAGTTTGCAGTAGAGATCCCAGTGGCAGGCGGATCATTTGCTTATCTAAGAATTGAATTAGGAGATTTTGTGGCATTCATCACAGCTGGAAACATACTTCTTGAAAGCATTGTTGGAAGTGCAGCAGTTGCCAGAGCATGGACTTCTTACTTCACAACTCTCCTGAACCGTCAACCAAACTCACTACGTATCCATACAAATTTCAGAAAGGGATATAATCTCTTAGACCCCATTGCAGTTGCAGTTTTGGCAATTTCTGCAAGCATTGCAATGATCAGCACAAGGAAAACTTCACAATTAAATTGGATAGCAACTGCACTGAATACTGTCGTAATCTTGTTTGTGATAATTGCAGGGTTTGCTCATGCCAACACATCAAATTTGACACCCTTTTTGCCTGAAGGAGTCCAAGGGATCTTTGAAGCAGCTGCTATTGTTTACTTTGCTTATGGTGGATTTGATAACATTGCCACCATGGCTGAAGAAACAAAAAACCCATCAAGAGACATACCTTTAGGATTACTTGGATCAATGTCAATCATCACTGTTATATATTGCTTGATGGCACTCTCCCTAAGTATGATGCAAAAATACAGCGATTTAGATCCAGATGCTGCTTATTCTGTGGCATTTCAGAGTGTAGGAATGAAATGGGCGAAGTACCTAGTAGCTCTTGGTGCCCTTAAGGGGATGACCACTGTCCTTCTGGTAGGGGCACTTGGACAGGCACGATATACTACTCATATTGCACGAGCACACATGATCCCACCATGGTTTGCACTTGTCCATCCAAAAACTGGAACTCCAATATATGCCACGCTTCTGATAGCTATTTCAAGTGGTCTCATTGCCTTCTTTTCAAGCTTGGATGTCTTGGCAAGCTTGCTATCTGTGAGCACTCTATTTATATTCATGATGATGGCTGTAGCACTTCTTGTGAGGAGATACTATGTGAGGGACATCACACCACATATAAACCTCCAGAAGCTTGCAATATTCCTGCTGATAATTATTACTTCCTCAATGGGAACTTCAGCCTACTGGGGACTAAGGCCTAATGGATGGGTGGGATACATTGTAACAATTCCCCTTTGGTTGCTCGGGACTATGGGGATATCAATATTTCTGCCCCAGCAGAGGACACCAAAAGTTTGGGGGGTTCCACTGGTTCCATGGTTTCCATCATTGTCAATTGCAACAAATATCTTCCTGATGGGGTCTTTGGGATCTGAGGCTTTTATAAGGTTTGGAATCTGTACAGTAGTAATGCTGGTTTACTACATTCTTGTTGGTCTCCATGCAACTTATGATATGGCCCATCAACAACAAAAGCTAGAGGCCCTGAAGGTTAAGGACGAAGATGAAGCAGGGAGAGCATAGGCTTAGTTTATCATGTTCCACTGTCCAACAGTCTTTTCTGTCAAGTTAATTGTGTTGCACCATCTAAAGTAGGATTTTCATAATGTTCAATGCTGCTGTCTTCAGCTATGAATCCTCTGTTTTACAGTTAAGATCAAATCATTATAAGTGTTACTTCCCAAAAAAAATTACTTGTATGAAACAATTAAAAAAATGACTCAATAAAATATATTCAGACAGCAAAAAATAGTACTTCGCCTCCAGGACATTGAAATCATTTTCTGCATTTAGGCACCAAAGTAATAATTTCATGCAGCCTTTTATTTAGTCAATTGCAGTTTCCATCTATGCATGTCTGTTTGGTCAGGGGAGGAGAGGGGGTATGCAACAATGAATTGCAAGTCACTTATGCAATTGACCTACAAAGCTGATACAATTCAGTGTTTTTTTTTTCTTTTGAAACTTCAGTGTTATAGAGGCTGCTTTTCATTTGATTAATTATGAAGCCCAATATGTGTTTGCGGCATATTGCAATGCTTATAAAAGAAATAAATGTAAAGTGCTTCAAGATCTACCTGATTTTCAAACTCCTTTAATGTGGCTTGGCTTCTGCACCTTAGGCAAAGTGCACTCGGAGCAAATGCACATACTAAAAATTCATTCTGACTCCATATATATGTAGATACATGAGCACATACGTTACTGCATGCATTCAAGCTAGGTCAAATGACAAAAAGTGAACACCCATATGTACAAGGCCCATAAGTCGTTTACCTTTCATTGTCAGTCTCCTCCAACCTCCTTTTACAAACTCTTAAGCATCCTGATTGTCAGCCACGTTCTCCGTGTTTGTAGAGTATAATCACAGAAATTAGAAGAGGACTGGACTATCTCCCGTTCAAGATAAAGATTACATGTTAAAAGTGAGTTTCAAAGCATGTCTAGAGAGGACATTTTGCAGAAAACAGATTGATGTGTGTCTCCAATAATATTTTGCAGGTCCATCCTCAATAATAATTCTTCAACATAACTATGATTGGGAAAAGAAATGCATCTTGCTTGGTGACAAAGAATTCTTTCAGAAGTGACCATGAAAAGATATCCCAACCAAAAAAGAATTAACAGTATATGTTTCTCCAACACTTGTCAATGGCAGCTTGAATTTTTTTAGGTTTGCAGAGCTCTTCGACAACTCTTGCCCAAGTAGATGCTTTTGGAGGCAAAAATTTCTGCAGCATCACTTGTACAATTTTGGAAGCACCAAAAACTCTTTGCCTCTTAAATAGCCGGATAACAAGCTCATCTAAAAACTCCCTCCCATCTTGAGGAGGGTCTACCTTCTCTCTCAAAGTTCTCAAAAATATATTGCATGTTGCTATGTCAGGATCACAGGCCTGATCCAGCATGCTATTTAAGAGATCAATGGCATGGGAGATGCTTTTTTGGTTGCATAAAGCGTTAAAAAGTATATTATAGGTGATCACATCTGGTTGAGATTCAGCCTCCTGGTAAAGCATCTCATTAAAAAGTTTCAAAGCCTCTTCTAATGAGCCAGCATTGCAGAGGCCTTGAATCATTGAACTGTAAGCCACTGCATCAGGTTTACAACCTTTATCTAACATGTGTCTCCATGCCATCATAGCTTCACTGATATTCCCATCCTCACAAAGGCCATGGATTAATACACTGTAACAAACCTGGCTGTGAATACATTTATGTTCTGCCATGTCCTTCCACACCTGAACTGCCTTGTGGCAATTGCCCGTCTTGAAGAAACCCTTCATCAGGGAGCTATACGTATAAGCATTAGGGATGCAACCCTTCTCTATCATTTCAGATAGAACTTCCTCAGCTTCATTTGGCTTTCCTTCTCGGCACAAGCCATCTATAAGAGAGCTGTAAACAACAGTGTTTGGTTTATATCCTTTTTCCATCATTTCTGTCCATCGTTTCATTGCCTCCTCAGACTTACCACCCTTGAACAACCCGCTAATAAGGGCTGAGTAAACATACTCATTCACTCCATACCCTCTTTCCTCCATAGAAACCACTAGCATAACTGCATCCTCCACCCTCCCTTGCTTAACAAGCCCATTAACGATGGTTCCATATGTGATGTCATTAGGAATACAATTACTCGATACCATGCGATCTAAAAGAATAACCGCCTTATCCAACTTTCCCTTCAGACACAAACCATGAATGAGTGTATTATAAGTGACTTGGTTAGGAAGACAACCTTTGAGAAACATATTGTCCACTAGCTTTGCTGCTCGAGCTAAGTCACCCTTCTTGCATAACCCATTAATTAATACATTAAAGGTAACAGGGGTAGGGAAGCAACCCTCAGTTTGCATCTCATCTAACAAGGAAACAGCCTCATCAATCCTGTCCTCCTTGCACAATCCATCCATCAAGGTACAGTAAGTATAGACATCGGGCGCACACTTCCTAAGAGGCATTTCTCTGAACACCTCAATTGCACGATCGACCCATCCCAACTTACACATGGCCTTAAGAAGCAGATTAAAAGTAAGCACATTTGGAGAAATATTGGTATTCTTGGCACTAACAGAGCAATTATAAAAGTCGAAAGCACGATGATAAAAACCCTCTTGTATAATGACATTGAGAACAGAATTAAAGGACTTAACAGTGGGTTTGCAATGAAATTCATGAGGCATCCTATGGAACAAGTCTACAGCTTTCTCCGGTAAATGGGCTCTCCCATAGGCCTTGAAGATGAGTAGGAAGTACTTCTCAATAAAAACTCGGTTTTGGAGCTTCATCCGGCATAAAACATCGTGTAAAGAAGCAAAATCAACCTTGTGGGCATAATGGTGAATGAGGGAATAGCAAGTGGAATCGCCCAATCTGAAAGAACCGGATTGGGGAGCGGAGTTGAAAAGTTGATCAGACAGAGGGGTGGGCTGGGCTCGGGAAACCTTACTAGGGAATGAAGAGAGGCACCTGCAACTGCAGATTGAGTTGGTAAGGAGCTTTGTCATCGTGGGGTACAGTGTGAGCATGCAATGAGCTTTTTTGCTAAGTGCATGTAATTAACTAACGTTGGCAATGGCACGTGATTCAAAATTCAACAAAGTTTTTCTAATTCTCTTCTCTACAAAGTGTCAGTTTAATTTAAGCAACAAGCTTTGAGCCGACAGCCGACCGGAGAACATGTAGATTAGAGATGGATAGGTGGTTTAGTTTGATTTGGACTTTGGAGATTCGTTCGGCTTAGGCTTAGGCTTCTGACAGACACAAGAGCCCGATACCTTAGGTACTAGTACTTGTTTACTTTTGAAGTTTTAAGTAACTCTGCTTATGCAAACGCAGCCGTTTCGCGCCACCCTATGTTAGTTGACATTGACATTGACGGTGACTCAGTGAGTCTCCAAGCCTTCTACTTTTTATTTAGACAAGAGAAATTGAAGAAAATGTTCAGCACTCGGCATTCAGGCAGCTGCTACAGAAGCAGAGGAGACTATCTGCAGGATAAAAATAGGATCTTCCAATTTAACCATATTTTTCCCTGCCCCTCAGTAAATTGCGGATCCCATCGAAATCCTGTGTGTCCATCATCCAGCGAATGTAAGATTAGAAATTATCCTTGCTTAACAGGTCAGCCACAAAGAACAAATCGAACAGATTGACAGATTGTTGAGGCCAGTGAACAGTCCCAGTCAAGATAGCTAGACTGTTTATTTTAAAAGATTCTTCAAGTTTTCTTACAATGTGTTTGGAAGTTTTGCTTCCACTCTTTAAGTTTTTGAAGGAAACCAATTTGGTGTGGTTTAAATAAAGTTGAAAGAAATCACACGGATAGTGAGAAAATGGTGAATTACCCTCAAAATACAGAAAAAATTTGATTCATAGAGTTGAGAAAATGGCATGATTTTGTTGAACAGATAAAGATTGATGATATCTTAGCAGCAGCAGCTTCGGTTGATGATGTAATCTTCTCCATATCTTCTTCTTCTTCTCTCCGCAATTTAGACAAAGATAATGTTCAGTTCCGGGTAAATTGTCTGCAGTATTTTAAGGCTTAGCCTGCCAGTGACTTGATGATAATGACATACCATGGTTTCCAGTTCATTCCTACCTTTTCCGTAAGTTTTTAGCATGGAAGATGGATATTCACTTTGGGGAGTTTACAGCAAATCTGTTGTGGCCACTCTTCTGTGTTTTTTATCTATTTTTATTTCTGCATGTACAGGTGGGCGTGAATACTTTCTGTATTGCCATTTGTAACAGGGGACTTGTTTCGTGGCTGAATTGTGTAGCCCGTTAGTTAGGTCTCTTTGTAACAGGGGATTAGCAGCTGAAGGGATATTTTTCTACCCTCTATGCATTTTTTCTGGCAACCCCCTTGCCAGCTCTTCAATGAAATGTTGTTGTTGCCCTTCAGAGGAAAAACAGAAAAGATACTGTTCAGTTCCCATGCAAAGACTCTTGTCTGTTTTCTTCTTCATCTTGTTTCTTTTGTTCGAGTCTTTTACACCACACTCTGACTTCCATCCGAAGACAAGGAGCCTAGAAACATGAATGCCCTTTTCGTAATGCCAACGCTAACGATTTGGATCTTTGCACCTTGGTTGGCCCTTGGACTAGAAGAGTGGACCACCCTGAACCCAAAGTGGCCCCAATTTCTTTCAACTATCCATTTAACTAACTCCTTACTGTGAACTGTCAAAGGGTCAACAGCAACGGTAATAACTACCAAATGTCCTCTCACAGCCCTGTCCTCCCTTCATCTGCTATTGCTCCTCCTCCAACTCCAATCCCGTCCATCCAAACCCACCAACCCATTCCCACTAAGACCCGCTCTCTGTCTCAGGGCTCATGGACCGAATCTCTGAGATCAAATACCCGATCCAACCGGTTCCACCAAGCCATTTTAACCTATGTCAGCATGTCTTCCTCCGGTATCCCACCCGATCACTTCGCTTTCCCCGCTGTCCTCAAGGCCGTCACGGCTCTTCACGACTTGGCCTTGGGAAAACAGATTCATGCTCAAGTTCTCAAATTTGGGTACGGCTTTGGAACGTCCTCCGTCACCGTGGCCAATACCCTGGTCAATTTCTACGGTAAATGTGGGGACATTTGGGATGTGTACAAGGTGTTTGACAGAATTCACCAGAGAGATACCGTTTCTTGGAACTCATTCATTTCCGCATTCTGTCGGCTTGAGGACTGGGAGGCTGCATTAGAGGCCTTTAGGTTAATGCTCCTGGATAATGTGGAGCCTAGCTCATTTACGCTGGTGAGCATCGCGCATGCTTGTTCAAATTTGCCCAGCCGTGACGGCTTACATCTTGGAAAGCAGCTTCATGCATACAGTTTAAGAATAGGCGATGCAAAGACCTTTACTTATAATGCTTTGATGACTATGTATTCCAAACGAGGACATCTCAACGATGCTAAGGTGTTGTTTGAGTTGTTTAAGGAGCGTGATTTAATTTCATGGAACACCATGTTGAGCTCCTTATCTCAAAATGATAAGTTTACAGAAGCATTACTGTTATTACACCGCATGGTTCTTGAAGGTCTCAAACCTGACGGCGTCACAATTGCAAGCGTGCTTCCCGCTTGCTCACACTTGGAACTGTTAGACATTGGGAAACAGCTTCATGCGTATGCCTTGAGACATGATATTTTGATTGACAATTCTTTTGTTGGCAGTGCTTTGGTTGATATGTATTGCAATTGCAGAAAGGCTCAAAGTGGTCGTCAAGTTTTTGATTGTGTCATAGATAAAAAAACTGGTCTTTGGAATGCTATGATCACTGGATATTCACAAAATGAGCATGATGAGGACGCCTTGATACTCTTCATTGAAATGGAAGCAGTTGCTGGGCTCTGTCCCAATGCCACCACCATGGCCAGCATTGTGCCTGCATGCGTGCGCAGTGAAGCATTTGTTCACAAACAAGGAATTCATGGGTACGTAGTGAAGAGAGGTTTGGCAAGTGACCCCTATGTGCAAAATGCACTTATGGATATGTACTGTAGAATGGGGAAGATACAAATTTCCAAAACTATATTTGACAACATGGAAGTCAGAGATATTGTGTCTTGGAACACAATGATAACTGGTTATGTTATTTGTGGGCATCATGATAATGCACTTCTTCTGCTACATGAGATGCAAAGAGTTGAACAAGAGAAGAGTGCGGATTATTATGAGGATGAGAAAAGAATTCCTCTTAAACCTAATTCTATAACCCTTATGACTGTCCTTCCTGGTTGTGCCACCTTGTCTGCACTGTCAAAGGGAAAAGAGATCCATGCATATGCCATTAGAAACATGTTGGCATCAGATGTTGGGGTTGGAAGTGCATTGGTAGACATGTATGCAAAATGTGGCTGCTTGAATTTTTGTAGAAAAGTTTTTGATATCATTCCCCTCAGAAATGTAATCACCTGGAATGTCATTATTATGGCTTACGGCATGCATGGCAAGGGAGCAGAAGCCTTGGAGTTGTTCAACTGTATGGTGGCAGAAGCATCTAAGGTTAAGGAAGTCAAGCCTAATGAAGTTACTTTTATTGCTATATTTGCAGCATGTAGTCACTCAGGGATGGTAAGAGAAGGCCAAAACTTGTTTTATAGAATGAAGGATGAGTACGGGATCGAACCTACACCAGATCACTATGCTTGCATTGTGGATTTGCTTGGCCGAGCTGGTCAAGTTGAGGAATCATATCAATTGATCAATACCATGCCCTCTCAATTTGACAAGGCTGGTGCTTGGAGTAGTTTGCTTGGTTCTTGTCGAATTCACCAAAATGTTGAAATTGGGGAAATCGCAGCAAGAAATCTCTTCTACCTAGAACCTGATGTGGCAAGCCACTATGTTCTGCTCTCCAATATATACTCATCAGCTCAACTGTGGGACAAGGCAAATGATGTTCGGAAGAAGATGAAGGAAATGGGGGTAAGAAAAGAACCAGGGTGTAGCTGGATTGAGTTTGGTGATGAGGTTCATAAGTTTTTAGCTGGCGATGCATCACACGCACAAAGTGGACAACTACATAAATTCCTTGAAACCCTCTCGGAGAAGATGAGAAAGGAGGGGTACGTGCCTGATACTTCTTGTGTACTTCATAATGTTGATGAGGAGGAGAAAGAAACTTTGCTTTGTGGGCATAGTGAGAAACTGGCAATAGCCTATGGTCTTCTCAACTACCCTCCTGGTACCACAATTAGAGTAGCAAAGAACCTCAGAGTTTGCAATGATTGCCATGAGGCTACTAAGTACATCTCAAGGATAACAGATAGGGAAATTATCCTAAGAGACGTGAGGAGGTTCCATCATTTCAGGAATGGAAGATGTTCCTGTGGGGATTATTGGTGAAAATGATCCCAAGATGACTTTGCTCTCAGGTGTAATATTTCTTAAGACTGCTATACTATCTAAACAGTACTTATTAACCATATTTTCTCCATTCTGACATTTGTTGTATAACGAACAATATAATGTATCAATTCAATACTTTCCACGATATATTAAGGCTCTCAGGTTTGTACATGTGGAAAAAATGGTTGAAGGAAAAAGCTATAAGATCTGTTCAATGATGCATTTGATGCAGCTTGGAAAGTTTTAGGGTATATTTTTGTCGTAGAAAGGCCCACATATATGCTCCATAAGGTCCCCAGCATAATCACTTCCTGTTCCGTCGGCATATCAGTTGGCCCTTCTATAAGAGAAGGCAAGCTTTGGCCAACTTGGTAAAAAACAGGACGAGCCAGGCCAGAAGTGGCTATCCATTTGTTCAAACCTACATCACTCCAAGCTTCCAAAATGATAACTTCATTAAATCTGCAAAGGCGAAAGGCAAAAAGGCTAGAGAGGGTATGACAGCATGAAAGCATACCTGGTGCTATTGTGTCCAATTTCCGATAAGGTGATCCAACAAATCCAACACCTTGTTGAGAGCTCCAACACATGCAACACAAGGCAAAAGCTCTTCAAATGCCTTTGCCTCCCTAACTCTAGCCTCTCTCAGCAAACTCCTAACCACCTTTTTTCTGAGGCCTTCCCCTGGCAACAGATGGACCTTTAACATATCCCTCAAAACCATCAAGCCCTCAAGAACAACGCCGCTAGCACAGAACCCACCAACCAAAATCCCATAGGCATCCTTATCTACCGTACAAGGAGAGCCAGGCCTCCGCATCCAGTTGTATACTTTTAAGGCATCTTTATGCCTACCCTTTTTGAGATAAGAAGCAATGAGCATGGTGGAGACGGGCGTTAGATGTGGGTGAGCTTGTGGGATGTGGTTGAGGCGGGTCAAGAGTGACATGGATAGTTTCAAGTCAGGCTGGAGAGTGAGGGAGTGGATGAGAATGGAAACAGAGAGGGACTTGGGATTCGGGGGAGCGTTAGTGAGTAGTGCGGTGGTGGTTAGCTGGATTGCGGTTGTCAGGTGGTTAGAGAGGCAGAGACGTGGAATTAGGAGGTTGATTTTGGAGACTTGTTCCTGGCTTAGTGTCGGAAAATTTTTGGGTCTTGTGTTTAGATAAGTATCAGTTAGATTTGGTATAGCTGAAAAGGAAGATGAGAAAATTTGTTGTTTAGATGGTTGGGTTTTCGAAGCTGCTATGGCAGGGAGAAGGAACTGAAACTGCTGCAGTTTCAAAGTCTTCATGTTTCTTAGTGATGGGTGCGATCAAAGAGTGTCTTATTTGGTAAGCTGCTACTGCAGGATTAGGTTTCTGAAACATTTTCTTAGTCTCAAAGCGGGAGGTCTTGAGTTCGACACGCGGCCAAAGCATCAGGATTGTAAATTATATAATTTTGTGCCCACAGTTGGAAACTGTAATATGGGAGGATGGCAGAGTCTGAAGTTTACATTAGCCATTTAGCCTCCCTCCTCCACAGGAGTAAGAAGATACAAAAACAAACTTAATTACTGAACTGTGCACAGTTCATGGTTTCAAGGGGCAATAACAAAATGGGAACTTAAAACCTGCTTACAAGCTACAACAACAGCAATCTTTAGTAATGATTGGAAATCGTGGAACTGGTAAAATTTTACAGCAACCCTTTTCTCTTATTCTATTACTTTTCTTACTTGTATAGAATATATAGAGCATGAGCCATCACATGATATTCAACCCGTGTTTATATGTCAACTATTTTATCTACAAACTACAAAGTGGGGAAAAAAAATAAGAAGTAAAAATAAAAAAGAGGGTTCTGTTATCTGTCAAGGAAAATTTCTGTATAAAGATAAAACTTCTCATGGTAGCTCCATAGCTGGAAAACAAGCGTGCGCTGTGCGTATAGATATGATCACCAGCATAATGCGTAGTACTGATTGCTTTTAACCTCCATCTGCGACAGAACATGGTGAGTAACAGGGGCGTGCTAGCTCAAATAGCAACCGAGGTTTAGCAACCATTTATGCTGTTGAGCCTTGTCGCAATGGTTGCGCCTCGCTAGGAACTTCATTGTTATGTTGACTGTCAAGCGGCATGTATTGCGACATGATTGCCATGATCTCTGAGTCCATGTAAGACTGCAGGTGGAATAGAAATGAGATATGTATAGCAATCAAAGATACAAAATAATAAACCAACATATGTAGTTTAAACTTACCCGGAGCCTATATTTGTAGAATATATAGCCAACTAAACCAATGCCCGCCACAGCTGCCAGGACCAAGAAGGTGAGGAACCACCCAAAGCGTGATCCATTTCTCTCTGTAAGGAGGATGAACAATTTCAGATTAGAACTACTATGTTTGCAGGGGAAAACACTATTGCACTTTTATCTGTAATTAACTATGAACTCAGCATTTCTTCCTCAAAATGACAGCGAAACTCTATATCAAAAGCATTGAAAATGGAAATGATGCAGAAAATAACTGCAAGTACATGTAAGAGAGATTAATTTACTAAGGTAAATGAATGCCACAAGAATTCTCTGCCATTCAGAGTCATAACTTGAATTCATCGTCTTACCAATGCAAGCATCTTGCTCCCTTATGTACAGAAGGTCACCTTTACACTTGCACTCATATGAACCCCAAGTGTTTTTACAGGAGCAACCATCACACTTGCAAGCACTTCGTTCCTTGCATTCATTGATATCTGAAGCAAAAGCAGCAGATGGAGATGAAGAAATTCTGATGTAATTTAAAATTAAACACCTGAGGGGTTAAGAACAGACATAAAATGTTCTTTAAGTTGTAAAAACTGGAAGAACAAAGCACCTTCACAATTATGACCATCCCCTCGGAAGCCTTGTGGACACTGACAACCTTTTAACTGGTTTTCCTGCATTATGCAAAGGAGCGAGTTTGGTCAAACCACAAATAACATTACAGAATAACAGAAAATCATTGGAGAAAGCACAAAATAAGGAATAAATCACTGAACTGAGCAAGCTGAGAAAGTTAATCCATTTTTTGTTTCAGACCAGCAACCTCCGTTGTTAATTGTACATCTCGCAGGTCCAAAAGCTGTAAATGGATGAGAAAAAGTAAGTAGCCATTTGGATGGATAAGATAACAAATTTCCACTGTGTAGAAGTTCAAAATTTCATGCAACTGCAATAAACTTCCCTTCTTCAAACCCCCAACTCACAGCCAAAGGATATAAACAATGAAGAAAGAAACGGAAAGGACTGCTAGTAACATAAACTTGCAACCATAAAAGCAAATTTCATCTGCCACATCGCCAGTAAACTGGATAATTCATTCTTCTAGAAGTATCTATAGGTAATCATGTGATTGAGGACCAATAACTTCAAAAGGTTAACTAAAAATTTGAAAAGCCAAAATATGCAAGCTGAATGCAGAACATTGAGGCATCAGAAAGATAACCCAATTCCCACCCTTGTCCAAACCACAAGAGAACCATCATCTATAATTGTCCAAATTCATTAAACAAAAATCTCATTTAACAGTAGGGGAAAGTTGCACCTTCGCAAGATACGTATCCATCTCCTCTGTACTGCACGCCCTTCACAGTGGGGCACTCGCACACTCTTCCCCTGAATGTGTCCTATACAAATTCAACATCCCTTTTATTAGTAAAAGTACCCCTTTTAATGGAGTTAAAGTCTCACTGTTCAATTGCAACATAACATTATTGTGTACAATTTCTGTCTTACCTTGCATGCAGTTATGTTAGCTCGTTTATCATGCCAACAACCACCATTTCTTTCGAGGCACTCATTGGTTTCAAGATCTATGGAAATAACATGAAGCCAATTTTAAATAAGAGATACAAAAGATCTTTCCTGAATGTAAAGGTACTGCACCCAGGACTATAAGCAGGCCCAATCTACCTGAACTTAAACAAACTGGAGGTTCTGTGGTCTCCTTGAATCCAGCACAGATGGCCTTAAGCACAGCAGTTCTGTCCAATTTTCCTTCATAGCAAGCAAATAAAAAACTTCAGCATTTTTTAAGTGATTCAATAGAAATTTACTCTGAAAGCATTTTTAGGAAATTGTTAGATGAAAATGGATTTCTTTGATTGATTGATGAGAGCAAGGATAAAGCTAGTAGCAAGGTTGGAGAAAATGATATGGAACTTTGCAATATAAATCTCCAACATGCTATATAACAAACCTCGATATTGAGCATTGTTGATAACCAATGTTGGCAAAATGGTAACATCACCACGAGAACCTCGGCCAACCTAAAGTTCCACGCATTGTTGCAAAAGTAAGTTAATATTTTGCTTAATTTAAGATCATTAATCTTAAAATCTTAACTCTTTTACTTAATATGGACAAGAAATTAAGTGTATGACCTGACGTTCTTGCTCAGTTTTCAGGACTTCATTCTCGACATCGGCTTCAGGATCACCCATGCACTTTTTAATTGTCTCAATTGGTAAATCTGGTTAAGCATATGAAGCCAATCAAGCAAGAATGAAAGAAGATATGATAAAAAAAAATCCCACAAAAAAAAAAATAAAAGGCACTTACCAAGTGAGCGCATGACAGCCTCAGCACATTCTTTGCTATATCTCTTCTCTTTCATGGAGCACCTGATATGGAAATCTGTCACGTAATCCCACCAAATCCAAGACCTCTTGCTCTCATTGGCAACTCTGTGCACACAGAGCTGTCTCAAGTTCTCAAACACCACATCCTTTCCTTGATATCCCTCTCCAAAATCTTGTTCTGGGTCAGGAGCACAATATCTTCCATGGTTTATGCACTGAGACTTGCATTGACTGCTAAAAACAAAAGCCGGTGGACAAAACCAAGTTATGTAATGTGGTGTGAACAAAGTGTAACCCCCTCTTTCAAGTATCTGCGCGTGGCCCTTGAAATTCTTTACAAAATTCATCTGCTCATCACAACGAGTCCCACACTCATCATTGCTATTCGTCCAAAGCTCATATTCAACTCTCTGGTCAGGATGGGGCACTGACTCCCTCCAGTCCATTTTTACCACAACATCTTCACCCTTCTTCAGGGCCTCCTTCAGGCTGTCACCAAAAGACTTTTCTATCAAAGCTGATGGAATTCCAATCTTCTCCACATACTCATTTGCATCACTGCTTTCCTCGGGAGAATCCATTGTTATTAGAGGTTCATCTATGCTATCAGCCACCAATACTGCTGCAGCACCAGCTTGTTGGCCATGCCATACCTTCAAGGCAAAGAAACACTCTACAAATGCAAGACAAGAAAGCAAGAATGATTTGATGATAAGATTGATCTAGAAGGCTCTATTTGTAAATTAGAAAAGAAAAAATCAAGCAAAAAGAACCAAATCAAATCCCTACCCCTAAATAAAACTACTTATACTGATGCCCATTTACATGCTGTTCATCAAGGGGGAAAAATAGAAAAAGGACTCCAAGCCGTTGAAAACAAAATACAAAACTGCCTATATTGAATGCATATGCACATGCTATTCATCAAGAAGGAAGAAAAAACGACTCCAAGCCGTTGAAAGAAATATACACAGCCGGCACCCACCTGTTCTTGGAAACGATTCCTTATTTCATGACCAATCAATCATGGAAATCAGTAAGAATTAGAAAAAGAGGGAGTCCCAGAAAGAATTACAATAGAAAATACTAAAAAGAAAGATACATGAATGTCCAAACAATAGTATAATAGCAATTGTAAGAGTAAGAGGTACTTATGATTCAAATTCTTATGAAACAAGCCAAATTAAACGAGTTTAGCATCAACAAAATTAAAAAAAAAAAAAAAAAAGAAGAAGGAAAAATCTATAAACAGGGTTTTTGACAATATCGTTGAAGAGAAATGAATGGAGTAATACCTCCACGATCGAGGAGGAGAACGGTGGGGCGAGGAAGCTTGGACTTGAAGGTCACGCCATCAAAGGGTTCACAGCCATTAGCCCCTTTGTCTGGATAAACCACTGAGCCAATAATGAACCCTCCGTAGTCTGGTATTCCAAAGTTACCTATCGCACCGTCATGCTTTGCTCGCAGACTCAACGGAGATAGCACTCTGATGTTATTCTTCTCCACAACAAACCTTGCAGACACTCTGCTCAGCACAAGGATGAATGCTAAGAACAGAGCACTAAGTTTCTTGAAATATCGAACCATGCATATGCATGTCATCATCTTCAGGAACGACTCCACACCCTGGACTTGTGCTTGTACTTTAAATTATTCTATTTGTTTCTTCAGAGACAAAGAAACAGGAGAGACGAAAGGGGAAGGGAAAGATATTTTGAGTATAGGCGTGTTCAGAAGACGACTCTTGGCAAGAGTCTACGGCACGGGTAGTGACTGGTGAGTCGTGAGAGGAGAGAAAGTCGCTGTGAAACATACACGGTAGTTTTATATTAACTCAAAGCTATAGATACAATATTATTATTCATAGGGACTGAGAGGAGAGTCTACTTTTCCTGATGGCCTAACTTTCTCAATCTAACTGTGACGTAAAGGAAACGACAGAGAGAAAGAAAGGACGGAAGGTGGTGGACAAAGTCAGCAGAACTACCATATTTCCATTGCTGCTGCTACATCTCAACTACTAAGCAAAAGCAACATCAGCGCCTCATATATATTTTTCTTCTACCTTTATTTATTCGTTTATGTTTTTTCAATGTTTCTCTCATTCTGATGTAACATACTGTATTTGTTTCTTTCGATTGGATTACTTAAATCTTAAGGGAAAACGACCTTTTTCCGTTTTCATTAAGCAGAAACTGGGACTCAGGTAGTTGAGTTCATTCACCTTAGCAAGAGCTTATTTTGGTTTTGATTGTCCTGAGAATTGGGAACTCATTCACTCTGCCCTTTAAAAGCTCTGTTTGATTTGATTTTATCAACTTGAAAGTTGAAATCAAATCAGGGCTTTCTTAGTTAGAGGCTATCCATGTGTCAAATGATACCTCGTACCCTAGCAACAAGGGCACAACCTTTTGTTCTAAAACAAATCTAAGACCTAGACCTAGTAATTAATTGACATCATGACTGGAAAAGCAACAAGCCTGCTTCAATTTAATTGCTTTGATCACGAAACTCAAAGGAAACTTCAATATTAGCAACGACTGGCTTTGGTCGTATCAGCAAGACCTGTTCAAAGTCTTTATCCAGATGTGGGACATTAATAGCCCAGCTTGCAAGGCAAGTTGGGGTGCTTAAAGGTTCAAAGACTTAAAAAGCATGAAAGCAAATATATTATGAGATAGACAGTCGGGTTAAAGCATCTGTTTGGAAGAAACTTTGAATGGACTGAAGCAAGTTATTCATCCCTCAAATGTGCCTTTATTACTCTCGTTTTTTCCATTTTAACAGAGAAGAGATCAATTTCTCTTTTCTTGACAATTATTTTTGGATGAATAATAGTATGGAAAATAAGCTTATATCATAATTCACAATTGACCCGGCAAAAGTTGACTGACTTTCATAATTTATTTGTTTTCTTTTTCCATTTTTAAATCCTAATGAAATTGCAAGTTAAATATCTCTTTTACCTTCCCGGGATACATACTATAGTTTTGTTGGATCCAAATCAAATTTAGAATTTTAAACCCCAACTGGGTTTGAGAATATTATTTTATATTGACTTGTATATTTTATTTTATTTCAATTAAATATAAAATCTGTTAAAAAAGAGAGTATAAAAACATGCTTTATTATTTAATCCAAATATATAAATATATATTTATATATAATCAGCTGGAACTTTGTTTACACAAAATAAAAGATTGACCTGATGGGCCCAAACCTCTCGACTAGTGTATCGATGTCCAAAGATAATGATGACGATGATGTTTCGGCTCTGAACCCAAACTCCAAAGTCCAAACACGATGGTCTCCACTCTCCAAAGTGCTCCAAAGTGCTGGGCCTTTCTTTTTCCCAGCAAAGGGCCCCTTCTAATATGGTTCCAGTCCTAAATGCTGATACCAATTGCCCCTGCATATACGTAATGCCCGTAATATTAATAAAAAAATAATACGTATCGATATGTTATACCTTAAATGACATGGTACATTCTCGAAATTTCGGTGTTTGAGCTCATAGTAATTTAAGCATACTTATTATACCAAAGTGGAATTGGATAATTAGTATGTAATTTGAGCTCTTGCCGCTGTTACTGGAAAACATGTCTGAATCTGATTACTTCCACAATCCACACCACTTAGCAAGTGGACATGGCACCACATATATAAAAATGGACATAAAGCAAACTTTAGCCAACACCATATCTGACACTGTGCCAAGTGCACAACTCAACTTAAATTTGCTGGCACAGGCAGGCAGCTGATCCAACGAAGCCTTGTTGGTAATGGCTGATTTCAACTCAATTCATCGTCTCCTTGTTTCATATTTGCTCTTTCTCCTTCTCCTCAATTCAAATTCACGACTTGTCGTCTGCTCCGCTGATGTCAACTGCACAGACGCCGAAAGAAGAGCACTTGTTGGCCTCAGAGAAGGTCTCACCGACCCTTCCGGCAGGCTCTCTTCCTGGGTGGGCCTAGATTGTTGCACATGGAAAGGCATCAAATGCCACAACCAAACAGGACGTGTCACCAAGCTCGACCTTAGAAATCCGTATCAGTTAATCAATGGTGGAGCAGGTGATCCAACAGCATATAAACGCTCCTGTTTGGGAGGTGAGATCAACCATTCTTTGCTCCACTTGGAATATCTGACTTATCTGGACCTTAGCCTGAATGATTTTGAAGGATTTGAAATTCCCGACTTCTTTGGCCATCTCCGAAATTTGAGATATCTCAATCTCTCATTTGCTTCATTTGCTGGAGAGATTCCTCCTTGTCTAGGGAATTTGACAAGCTTGCAGTATCTGGACCTCTATGCAGACTCGTACAGCAGTACAGGCCTCAGGGAATTACGTTCAGGGAGTCTGAAATGGCTTTCAGATCTCTCTTCTTTAAAATATCTAAACCTGGGATTTGCCAAACTCGATAGCATAGGTGAGAATTGGCTGCAAATATTTAATATGCTTCCTTCCTTGGTAGACTTACGCTTGCACTGGTGTGAACTTAAAGGTCTCCCATTGTCATTACCATCCATTAACTTCACCTCACTTTCAGTTCTTGATTTGTCAGAGAATTCTTTTAATTCTGTTGTTCCCCAATGGTTGTTCAATCTCACCGATCTCACAGAACTGTATCTGACATGGGACTTTTTCAGCGGTTCAATTCCTGCTGAATTTGCAAACCTGAAAAATCTCCAAGTCCTTGATTTGTCTGATAATTTGAACCTCGAGGGTCAAATTCCTGGATTATTTGGAAATCTTAGCAAACTGCAGATTCTAGATCTTTCTTCAAACAATTTCCATGGTGAGATTCATGAACTTTTTAGTGGTTTCTCAAGTGACCCAAACAATAAGTTAGAGTCACTTGATCTAAGTTCCAACTCATTGATTGGGGAACTGCCCGAGTCCTTAGGATTGCTTAAACACTTACAACACCTATACCTCTCTGGCAACTCTTTCTGGGGCTCAATTCCATCATCTATTGGAAGCTTGCCAGCGCTGAGAAAATTAGACCTGTCATATAATATGATGAATGGTACAATTCCTGAAAGCTTTGGGCAACTCTCACAGCTAGTTGAAATGAACCTTGTCGCAAATTCTTGGAAGGGTATCTTGAAAGAAGCCCACCTCATGAATCTCAGAAGATTAAAGCATGTTCGTCTCACAACAGACCCTTCAAGGTCCTTGGCTTTCCGTGTGTCCTACAAGTGGTTTCCTCCTTTCAAACTTAAGTCTATCCAACTTGAGAACTGCATGGTAGGCCCCTCATTTCCAGTATGGGTTCAAGTTCAAAATGATCTTAACTCTGTCATCTTAAAAAATGTTGGAATATCTGACTCCATACCAGGGAAATGGTTTTCAGAAGTGTCTGCTCAAGTCACTTATTTGGTTCTATCCCAAAACCAAATCAGGGGGAAGTTGCCGCCCCAGTTACAATTTCCATATTTAAACGTCGTTGATCTGAGTTCTAATTACTTTGAGGGTCCTCTCCCGCCTTGGTCTACTAACGCAACCGATGTATTCCTTCAAGAAAATTCATTTTCAGGGCCAATACCTGAAAACATTGGGGTCTTGATGCCACGGCTGCAGAAATTATACGTTTCTAGGAATAATCTGAGTGGTAGAATCCCATCATCCATGTGTGACCTCGAGGCGCTGCAAATTTTATCCCTTAGAAACAACAAGTTTTCTGGAGAACTCCCCAACTGTTGGTATCGATCATTAACGTTATGGGGCATTGATATATCAAGTAATAGTTTGACTGGAAACATCCCAAGTTCCTTTGGTTTCCTATCTTCTCTAAGTGTGCTGCTGTTGAGCAACAACAACCTGGAAGGGGAGATCCCATCTTCGTTGCAAAATTGCTCCGGTTTGACAAGCATGGACCTTGGAGGTAATAAATTTTTAGGGAGTCTACCTTGGTGGGTTGAAAAATTATCGTCCTTTTTCATGCTTCGTCTCGGCTCAAACTTTATCAGTGGGCCGATACCTGACCAGTTCTGTAACCTTCAAAATTTTCACATATTAGATCTTTCCCACAACAAAATTTCAGGGTCCATTCCCAAGTGTATTGGTAATCTGACCGCACTAGTCCATGGTAAGAGCAGCGAGGTATTTGAAGGGCTAATAAAGGTGGTAACAAGAGGAAGAGATCCCGAATATAGCAGCGTTGAGGCAAGTATGAACAGCATTGACCTTTCGGGGAATTACCTTGCAGGAGAAATCCCTGATGAGATCAGAAGCCTTTCTGCACTGCGCATCTTGAATTTGTCAAGTAATTTCCTGAGCAAGAGCATTGCTGAGAAAATTGGAAACTTGCAACTGCTGGAGTCGCTTGATCTGTCACACAACCATCTTTCAGGGGCAATCCCGCAAAGCTTGACATCTCTGGCTTCTTTGACTCGATTAAACCTGTCATACAACAACTTTTCTGGAAGGATCCCTCTCCTCCCAAAATTCAATGATTCCTCCATTTATGATGGGAATCCATTGCTATGCGGGGCTCCACTTCCAACCAAGTGCCCAGACAAATAGACACTGCTTGTGTTGGTGGAGGCATTGCAGGCATAAGTAGTCTTACAAATTACAACGCAGCACTTTCAAATAAAGAATACTATATATTTGTACAAAACTAAATGCTGTCTTTAGTCCAAATCCTATCTCATTTGGATTATGCATTGTCCCTCCTTGGCAAAACATGCCAACCTTCCTCTTTGCGGGTTCAAGTTATTAATGGCATGGAACTGCATTTTTCTCGAGTGTTTACCTAATCCATCCTGTCTAAGCCTTCTTTGCCCATTCAACCACCTGTAAGTGATTCGGAACAGAAAAAAACAGACACAGACACATCGCAAGTAGTTGATTGCCGATTTAACCACGGGCATCAACCCCCACCATCCTTGAAAAGTTTCTAAATTGACATCTCTAAACAGGAAATTGGCAAAAATGGAATTCGACCCAGCCTTCCACTTATCTACACAAAGATTTCATATAGACTATAGGCAATGTGCTCTATCCACTGGCAATGCTTTTCCAGCGTCTATGACTTTGGGAAGTAAAAAATTGACGGGGGACAAACCTTCCTGCACAACGATTCTAAGTCCAGACCACACCAACACCATGAATGACTTAACATTTTCTACACATAACCAACACGTTTAACTTACTGGTTTCTGCATAGGAGCATATGGTATGGGCATTGGGCAACAACAATCTTTCCCCACCCAAGTTCATCTGTGCTTTCTTTCTGATTAACAATGGACATGCAAATTCTACTTTCCATCCATGCCTTAATTCTATTTTCAAGTCCCTTTGAGGGAAATAAAAATCACTCTCAATACAGTTGAGTAAACTAAACTAAACTTGCAAAAATGAAGACAACCATGAATGAATTCCTACTGCTAGTAAGCTAAGGCATTATCAATTCAATTCCAAGTGAAAAAAGCTCGAGTACAACATAGAAAGGGGAAAAAGCCAACAAAAAGAATAACATAAACAGCGGGTGTCGACTGTAGAGAGTCAAAGATTACGCTTCCCCCCGATCTTGCCCTTACCACGGCGCTTCTTTTTGCTGAGTTTTAACTTCTTTTTAGACTTCTTCCCTATTCCACCGGCAGGTTTCAAGGAGGCCTTGGCCTTGCTTTGATCATTGTCAGCCATCTCCACTTCTGCGAAAGCCCAAAGGAAAGTATAAATTATATAATAATTTATAGAACAATCAAGCAGCATGAAAAATCTGAAATTGAAGGGATTGAGTATGTACCCATGAGATTGAGATTGGTTGTTGTTGAATTGGGTGCGGCTACTTGTTCTTCTACTTGCATACGAGTAGAAGAAGCAGAGGCCGGGGTTGGGGCAAGGGCTGGCATCTTAGGAGCAGCCAGGGCAGCTTCTTGGGCAGCCAGCTTGGCATCATCCTTCTTCTGGTAGAAGGGCTCCACGATCTCCCTCCTTATGGCTCTCAGCCTCTTCTCTCTTTTCGATCTCATCGACTTCGCCATTGTTTTCTTTTTCCCTTTTAGCTTCGTCTTGCTTAATCCTAGTCCTAGGGTTTCCGATTCTCTATATTCACTGCAGTCCAGGTCGAGGGTTTCTGCATATTGGTATTTATACAAGCGAATCAGCCGCCAACTTTCCTCAAAGATTTAAGGTCTGTTTGGTTGTAGGGCTGCTTTTATCTTTATCTCCTACGCGAATAGGTTTTCTTCCACCTACACTGGCGTTTTATTTATCCAAAGAAAAAATCTGTATTTGAACAGATAGAAAAAGGATAAATCTGTTCCGATTGGAAGTGTAAACGAGTCAATTTATTTGTGAGTTATTCGGATTTCATTTGACTCGTTTAAGTTTTATAATACATGATTGGGATGGATGACGAATTTTACTGAAGATTTGAACTTTTTAACATAGGTTTAAGGTTTAATGACAAAAAGATTAATAGTGAATTATAATCAAAACTTTAAAAAATAGGGTATTTTATCCTTAACATATTATATATATATATATATAATATTTATGTACATATTTTAAATTTTTATTTAAATTTTTTTCAAAATAGAACTTAAATTTGAATCGAGTTTTAAAATTTTAACATAAATTAATGACAATTGTGTATAATTAAGTTGGACTCGAGTAATTTGATTATTTTTTGAATCAAGCTCGTGTCTCAGAGTTGTTAATCAAATTCACTCCAACCTAACGTTATGCCTAACATTGTATTGACTCATGTACTTGATTACGTCCATAACCCTAATAAAATTAAATAATACTATAATTGCTATTTAGTATTTAACGTGACCAATAATGACGCAAGTTTTATTTATTTTTTTATTTTATATCTATTAATCAAAAAGAGGGTAAGTTCATAATCTACAAAAATGCAATTACAATTGTGATTGTATTAGAAATTTGTGAAACTTGCTACTCTATCCATCCCCTAATGAGTTCAGTATTCTCTTCGCTCCATGTTTTAACAGCAAAAATATGATGAGATTTGAGAAGCAAATTTAATTGCACAATTTACAAATATTCTATTATTCTTTCTTGATCCAATCATCCAGTCCGGATGAGTCTGGAGCTTATGCAGATTACTAACATGTTGATTTTTATTTTTAATTTTAAGGTCGAAACCTGGAGGAAAACCTTTATAGCAATCAAACTAATTAGTTTACTGATAATTTTAAGTGTATTAAAATTAAAGATGCTAAAGACCAAGGCATTCTCCTCTGGCATAATCTGTTTTTTAGTAGCCCAATACGACAGGTAAGTAGAGTTGCAGCAGCTTGCAAAAAAAGAGCAGAGCACCATTGAGACGGCTTCCGATGCCAATGCCTGTGTTCATAGCTTCCTAGGATTCAGCAACTTGTTATAAAACTAGAGCCCCTGGCCTTCCTCACATTTTGATCAACCATTACTTTCCTAACTCTTTCTGCATCATCCCATTTTCCATTCAACACATATAAATCACATATAAGAGAGTAAACCCCTGCATCGCTCTCTGGCTCGATCATTTCCAACACTTGCTCAGTCACCCTCTCAGCCATCTCAAACTGCCTGTGCTCCTTACAACCCGACAAGAAGGATCCCCAGATAACAACATTGGGTTCCACCTTCATGGTCGTAATAACCTGATAAGCTTCTTCCAGTAACCCTACTTTACCGAACAAGTCAACCATGCACCCATAATGCTGAATTCTTGCCTCCAAACCATTCCGTTCAATCATGTTGAAATACTTGCGGCCCTCCTCTACTAAGCCTTTAAGCGCACATGCATTGAGAATTCCCGTAAAAGTCAACTCATTAGGCCTTACTCCCATGTCTTGCATGGCCTCAAAGAAAGAAAGTGCTTCCTCACTATAGCCATGTTGTGCAAATCCACAAATCAATGCCGTCCAAGTCATTACATTCCTTTGTTGCATCAAGTTGAAAACTATGCAAGCAAGCTTCAGTAAACCACACTTGGCATACATATCAACCAAAATTGTGCCAATTTTGACATCCAAGCCCCACCCATTTTTAACTATAAACCCATGAACCGATTTTCCCACCAATAATCCAAGAGAACCCATGTGAGCGCACCCCCCTAGAGCCAATCCCACTGTCAGTTGGTCAGGTTTGTACCTCTCACTCGCTACCATTTCTCGAAAACATGAGAACCCAGAATTCAGTTTCCCATTATTCATAAAAGCCGCAATCATGGCAGACCAAGAAGCAACATTCCTCAAAGGCATTGCCTCAAAAAGTGCATGAGCTTTGTTTATGTCCCCAGACCTTGAATAGCCAGTTATCATGGTATTCCAGGTGACGACGTTTCTTTCAGGCGTTTCATCGAACAGTTTACGTGCGTAATCGAAGGAAGCGAGGACATATGCATGGAGTAGAGAAGTGGCAACGTAGATGTGGGAAATGAAGCCCAGTTTGAGGATATGGGAGTGGAGGTGGGCAATGAGGTTAGAATTGTGCAGAGGGGCACAGGAGTTGAGCGTGAGAAGTATCGAGAAACTATCAAAGGGAATTGATCGGCGGTGCATTTGGGAGTAAAGGTCCAAGGCTTTGAGAGGAGAGGAAGCATTTTTCAAGGCCAAAGCCCATGAATTGAATGGTCTGATAGTAGATCTAAAGAGGCCACAATAAGAATATGGGGGCATTGTCGGTTGGACCATGGCTTTTGTTTTTCCTCACATCCACTGTTTCAAAAATCAACTTTCATAATCATACTTGATGGAATAGTCCATGTTTAACAAGTCTCTACCACTTGTTTGGTTTGTCAAGAAAGCTCAAGGAAGAGCTTGGAACCTGTATCTTTCTGCTATTATTCACAAGAGGTCTATTAATTCAATCACCACTTAATTGGCCTGCTGGCCAGGACTCACATGGGGTACTTAGCTTGGGTTTGAAGCTTGAACTAGTACTAGTTGATGAAATTTTCGTCCTAGTAAGCTTTTGGTTTGATTATTCACCTCTGCACTCCATGACTTGGTCTATTTTGCAATGATTGCAAAACATCTCTGCCCACTTCTTAGTTACAGAAGACCTTGCAAACCAAAACCCAATTTTCAAGTCAACATTATTGGCGCATTTGAAGCTCTTGGTTGCATGAACATGCACTTCTGTTTAGTCTTTCTTTCAAGACTACAAGGACCGATCGAGACTGGGAGAGAAAGGGTTATGAGCTGTTAATAGTTTTTTCTTGAAATATTTGGTGATCATTTTCTCGAGCTCAAGATCAAACCAACTCTCTGCAACATCTGCTGTCTCTTCACCCTCGAGGCTTGACTTGAAATTTAATTTCTTTTTCAAGATTGCTACCTATCCATGGAGGATAGGATAGACTTGAAATTTAATTTGCTCGCAAGTCCAAGTTTATACGGTTAGCAAAATTGATACTAGTAGCTATCAATCACTCTCACTATTATTATAAATCTAGAAGGTTTGGCTGGTTTTTAACAATTCTTGTCCCTAATCATATGATTAGCAGATTTGACCATTTCCGACAAAGGAAGGACACGGGCAGCTTGCTGTAGCAGTTGCTGCTACTACAAGCAATGTGTAATAGAGTTAAGATCCGCACGATTCCTAGCTGCTGCTTGACATGAAGCTCACAAAAATATCAGCAGAATACATTGGATATATACTCCGACATTACCAATTCTGTGAAGCAATCATACGTGATTAATATAACAAATCAATATACGTGAAGAAAGGCGTTTTTAATGAAGAAAAAGTTATTATTAAACATTGATGGTTTCACAAGTGGGGATAATCAAGTCTGCTGGGGTTTTGATTGCAGTGAAAAACTTAAAAGATGTAATCATGCAACTGTCGGTAACATTATTAATTACTATATATTAAGACTAAAGTATGAAAATAGGGTGGTGGTCCAAGGTGTTTAATTATGATCATACACATTGTAACTGTCTATGACAGGACTCGACCCCTCCAGCCCCACTTCTCCCTAAACCATATATAGGCTAAAACATTATTTTACAACTCTCAAAGCAAGGATGATAACAGCATCCAAAACGTACTAATGAATCTCTTGGTCACACCTGCGGGCTGGAGACTAGAGCAGTGATGAATGATGATCTTTTTTTTTTTTTTTGAACAGCCAAATTCAACACATCATCTCAGTGCTTCAAATTTATCTATGTAGATGGCAAGTACTGGTACAAAGTCTTTGACACTGACACAAGAACACCATAGCTTTGGACAGAAAGAAGAAAAAACAAACAACACTGATGAATGATGATCTGCAACTTAATTAATTAAGAACAACCTCATCATACAGGATACCCTTGCTTCCTTTGGAGGATGAATACATTTTTCAATTATCCCAACAATCTGTTCACGGACTTGCCTGCTTCAATTCACATTCTGCACGGATGCTTTCGTCAGCTGCGATTCTCTAAAATAGGACAATAAGGATACTGTTCGTTCATGGAGAAAACAATATGACGGAGAGATTTTAGTTAGTTAATTGCCACTTACTAGCTCCGACTGCAATGATTTCAGAGGGAAACCAGATTGACACTACATTTTTTTTTTTTTTGTGGAAGAAGGTTCATGGACAAGTGTTTTTTTCAAAGTCTGTAATTGCTTTGTAATGTCACCCCATTGATTGCAGGCATTGCTTTTCCACGTGATTTCCTCCTTTAAAACCTGAAGGAATAGAAAAAGGAAAAAGATTATGTGAAAAGTTTTGTTTCAACTTTTAAAATCAGAGGAAATTAGGGAGAGCAGACATATCGAATCATCATCATCTTCGTTGACACCAAGAAATTGACATTCTCAAGCAACGGTTGAGCGGAGAAAGGAGATGCCAATCTACGCATGTGGTGTATATATATAGTTAAATAGTACTAGTAGTTTCTGCATAGCACAAATTAAGACAAAAGTCTTTAGAGATCATTGGCATGTTTGAATTTGGATGCAAGAAATCATGTCGGTTATCCTTGAATCATGAAGTCTTCCCCTAAATGGTCAAATTATCATTCATCCTCCACCCTTAATCATATCTCTTCTTCTTTCCCATTCCATACTTGGATTATTTTTTATATCTCTAATTTTCTCAAACATTATTGGATTCCATCCTACCCTTTCCACTATATGTTAATAGAATGCTAAAGCTAGCTAATATGCTCATGGGATATCAATTGTAAACTTTGAAATAGCGGAATGTATGACTTTGAGTTTACCAATTGTCTTCTTCTCCCATCAACGAAAACCTTCCCTTTCTGTCAAGTGATCTGTTTACGGGGCATGCATAATAATTATTTTTATTTCATCGAGCATATACATTTATATATCATCAATGCTAGCTAGAAAGGGTTTTTTTTAATATATAGTTAAAAGCAAATGATGAAGAGACAAGGCTTGGAAGCTACCAAAATACTCGATTGAGAGTAGTGGCCCTTAAATTTCATGATGATTACTCCACCCCAAGTTAAATTTCCTGCTTCTCTATCTAGATATCTCCATCATACACGTATAATTAAGTAGCCAAATTTGGAACAACAAACACCTGTATATTTAGAGGAGACGAGGGATGGTTTTGTGAAATTAATTGGAGCAAGAAATATAAGCAAAGCAGCTGATCTCCAGCTTGCCTCCCACCAAATGGTGAGTTGAGCTGTGATATATTCATCTGGAGATTGAATTAAGATCAATAGGATGGTCCATCACTGCTGCAACAAACAGAAAGTCAAGAGAGGGCTGTGGTCTCCCGAGGAAGATGAGAAGCTAGTCAGATACATAACCACCCATGGCCATGCTTCTTGGAGTTCTGTTCCAAAACTAGCAGGTGTATTAATTATTTGTATATGCATGCACACTCTTCTCAATTTCAAAGAATATTCCGATCTGTCTTTGAACTAACCACATTGTTTTTAATTAAGTGTCCTCTGGTACCAATGATCATAGTCCATATATACATATCGATCGTTCTGAAATGGCCAAATGGGTTTTGATCTTGAGCTTCTTGCAGGCTTGCAGAGGTGTGGTAAGAGCTGCAGACTGAGGTGGATAAACTACTTGAGGCCGGATCTCAAAAGGGGTTCATTTACTCCACAAGAAGAGAGGATTATCATTGATGTTCATAGAATACTAGGCAATAGATGGGCTCAGATAGCTAAGCACTTGCCAGGTAGGACAGACAACGAGGTCAAGAACTTCTGGAATTCATGCATCAAGAAGAAGCTTATCGCACAGGGGTTAGATCCCAACACTCACAACCTCCTTTCTAATCCAATTTATAACATTAATGGGAGTAGTAATTATGGCAAAAGTTCATGCAAGCTCTCCAGCTGTGTCTATGATGAACAACCAACCTTCAGGAGTACTGTAATTTCAGTAGTAGGGAATGATGATTCTTATCCGGTAGATATGAAACCACCTTCCCTGATCACTAGTCCACCAGCTGCTTCATCAGTTCCAGTTCCAGTTCCGGCTCCTCCTGACGATGGTTATTATAGCCAGTCTTGTTCAACATTATTGCATGAAGGTATCTCAACCATACCAACCGGTGAATTCCAAGACCAAAAGCGTGACATAGTTCAGACAATCCGAGAACAAAATCCGCATGCTTCAAAGGAATCGCCGAGGCGATCGTCCTGGGAAAGCCTACTCATCCCATTCTCCTCTACTCATCCTTCATACCATCAACCTGGGTTGGGGCGCAGTGATTGCATGTGGGAATGGGATGGTATTGAACCCACAGAAAATAAAGCACTAGTATTGCACAGGAAACAACAAGCAGTAGCCAATCCACCAGAGCAGAGGGTTTGCGAAGTGGAAATTGAAAAACGAAAGGACTACTACTTCAGCGGAGCTCAGGATAAGGAAATGGAAGCTTCATTTGAGAGTTATTGTAACTTTGAGTTTGATACGTTAGTGTCCTATGGAATATAATGCCAGTCCCATGGAATTAATTGTTACTAGTACTAATATTTTTGTTTCCCTCTATTATAATGTGTACATGGATAGTTTTATGTTATGGTTTTATTTTTATAAATAATTAGTTTTGGTTTTTTTCTTTTAATTTTTGCAAAAGCCTAAATCCTAATTGTAGTCAAAATGGTAAAGGTTAAGACAAATGGAGTCCTAATGCTAGTAATAGTACGTATTCAAGTAGAGGCATCCTCAAAACGGAAAATTAAAAAAATAAATAAATAAAAGAGAGTCAGAGGTGGTCACGTGGGCTGCACATGCTTCCCGGACAAGCACAAGAACAGACTAACACGATCACAGCAGCTTCTCCTCCTAACATAAGTGGGAGATAGATCATAAGCGCCGCCCACCGCGCCTTATAAGTACCTTCTAACTTATAACTTGTTTTCTGATTTTGTGATTTTGTGTCCCTGCTTCTCAAACCCCCTTTCATCGTTTCTCTGCTTTTCAAACTCAAGAGTATCACCCCTTCCATCCAAAAACATGCCGCAAGGTACCTCTCTCTCTTAATTCTACTGTTTGAAAGTATAATATTAATACTTACGCCTATAATTTTGATGTAGCAGAGCTCCCTGGGTTGTACTACGATGCTGAGAAGAACAGGTACTTCCCCATCAAACCTCGGATACCTGGCTCTTCTTCCCATGCTTCGCAATTTCAAAAGAACCCACTTTCAAACTCCATCCAGGTTGAGGTAGGTAACACCATTCCGATTCTTCTTCATGATATGAATGCTTGTTGAAGGTTGTCCTCTAAGGATTACGTTTTTCCATTGTATGGTTGACATAGATATCGACACTAACTGTGCAAAAGATATTTCTTCCCTAATCCTAAGGATTACTCATAACAATAATGATTCAACTTTGTTCAATTGAATTCGTTTTCTATCTTTACTACCTATACATCTGGTTCAGGCTTCAATTTTGTTGAGACTTTGAGTTTTTCATTTGGAAGACTAACAATAATAATAATAATAATAATAATAATCCTTCCTTAATTCTAATGGGGTTTTCACCATTAACTTTTTCTTTCTTACCTTTTAACTTTACTGGAGACATACAGCTTCATATTTTTCCTATCTTCAACTTCTTTTACTCATTTTGTTGCAGGCAACCAAGCTGTGTCCACAAACCAAGGCTCCCACATCTAGGCTGCTTCATCTTAGAGAGTTGAACGGCGGTGCTTTCACTTTTGATCGAGGGAGGCATAGTTTTCAGGAGGAATTCCACAAGTTACAAGCTTCTAAACCTGTGGTAATTTACAAGTTGCCCAATGCTAATTTTCTAAAATTTACAAATTCTTCATGTTAGTCCACTAATTCATCAAACTAAATGGAGTATATCATTTTTAACCGTAGTAAGAGTTAGTTTTAGTTTGTCTTGCACATAGGCCAAACCATTTTTGTTTCTTGCCTTTGTGACCCTTGAGAATATTTATGGAAAAAAGTAGAATAATACTATTTTATATGAATTTATATTGCCTGTTCTTGGTTTTTTTAGGCTGCATTAGTTGGAATTATTTAACATCCTAGAGGATTATTCAGAATTTTGTTCCCCATAAATTTCTTGCTGAGAATCACTTAGTTTTCATGATCTTATGTTTACTAAAATTTATTTCAGATTTGGAGATATCGTGGGACAGATAATATAAGTGATAGTGCTTTGGAACAGACACAAATAGATACACAGACACTAGAGGGTCAAATGGAAACTGATGTTCTACTAGCAGGCAGTATAGATGGCTCCTTGAGGTATAAATAGAGTTGGAAACATGCATAGATGTATCTACATTCTCTTCCAAATACAAGATACCTCCAAAATATTTTTCTATAGTTTTATTATAATTCTACTATTGTAGTTGGGCCTACAATTTATTAACACATAAGGCATGAGTTGTTAGCATTCATTTGCTTTTATCACATCTACTGGTGGCAAAATACGTTTTGCCGAAGTGTGTCATTGGTTAGCATGTTTTGAGCAGGGACCTGTTATTTTGAATTGTGGTGTCATGTCATCTGGTGATAATAACCCTGGACACACTGTATGGTTGGGAGACCTAAACATGCCCTAGTTCTTGCAAATTGGAATGAAGTGTGATATAAATATGAGGAACACAATGCATAGCATGGTCTTTCTATTGGTGCTACGATCTAAATTAGTTCGCCTTTTGAATTTCATTGTGACATTGGAACCCCCACATATCTTTGACACCTTTTCTTTCCCACAATGAAGTGACTTTCTTATTGGTGTTACCAGCCGAATGTTATCCATCCCTTCTAATTATTGTATTGGATCTTTTACATATTATGATGTATTCTCTTATGACTGCAAAACACATGCACATGCACACATTCTACATGTTGAGTTAAATACTAATATTCACTTCCATTTTTCCATTCAAGTTTTATGTTACACTGTAATTCCAAGCCTTATGCTTGTCTCATGGATTTGTTATTGTCTTCTAATTCTTCTTGTGATGCAACAGTAGCTTCTTTAAATGGCATTGCAGAGCAACTTATGTATCATCCCTTGTTTGAAATTTTCTATCACTGGTGTGGTACTTCATAAACATTTATATAATTTAGTCATTGCTTCTGAAGTTTGGTGTTCTTGCAGTTTCTTAAACGTTGGAAAGTTTGGACAACATTTTGAGTATGGGCTAACCCACATTCCTGATCTTGTTGGGCCTTCTACCAAGGTGGAAGCAGAGAGTAATGAAACACCTCAGTATATGTGGAGGCCCCTAGGTGCTTCACTTCGTATGTCATCAAGAATTTCTTGTATAAAATTGTTTGAAAAGTGCTCTACTTTTACAAACAATGATGACTCTAAGGTCCGACGTGCACTGTATCCTTCAGTGATTGCTTATTTTGACAAACACTTTAACATATGGCTTCTCTTAGAATCATTTATTTAATTTATGTGATGGTAATACTTAAATGTTCCTTGCAGCTGAATAAGTTAACTTCTATTATGTAAATCCACTTATTGGATGGGAAAAACAAAAGAAAAATGTTTCTCTTTTTAGGTTCTTGATCTGGGATATGCTGATAATGCTTGTGGTCCTCTCGATTTAATCTGTCTAGGAAGGCTTTTTCCCAAACTGCATGGTCAATCTATAAATAGACCCTTTTTTCCTATAATTGAAGACATTAATCCCTGAAAATATTTGAATCTGGGCTGTGATCTGGATGGGCAAGATTTTAACATGTTTTATGAAGTATTACTCACTGGAGTCTCACTTTGCCAAATGGATGTGCAACCTAATTCATGGTTTATACCACTGCTGCCATAAACTTCTCAAATTTTAGATATACTATGTCTGAATCTGAAGAAGATTTGGTTTTGCACTTGCAATCTCTTAACATAAGAAAACAGGATAACTACACTGGGATCCGAGACTTCTGGTGGATATGTTTATATCCTTAATCTCCTGGAACCAGTAGATTTTAGTTCTACAGTGGATCAAAGGTTACATGCAGTTGCTTCTTTCAATTATACCATTTGGACAGCAGATTTCAACTCTCATACAAGTCGAGCAGTAATTGGCAAGTTTTTTCTCTCCCTGTCATTTTCGTTTAAGTTTTTTTATCTTGTTAAGTTGTGCTTAATTTGGCTTTGATGTTGTCTTCTTTTGTAGCATGGAATTAGACAGCTTTCCTGAAATTTCTGATAGTTCCTCTATTATGCGATTGTCCTCTAGATGGAATCATAAACTTTTCTTCTTAGTCTTTCGTATGATCAGTAATGCAAGGTCCTTTGCAATCATTTCCAGCCATGTTTTCCTCAGTTTAGTTTCCCTGCTCAATTTAGGTTGCAATTACATGGTATTAGACATTAATTTTATCCACTTGGACTAAGGCCTGATCATTGGTTTCGCATTTTCTACATTTTTGTACTCTTCTTCAATCACAAACTGCAATTAATTGGAATTGCTGTGAGCATATGTCATTTTAAAATTTCTGTTGTTGTATCTTATTTGAACAATTGTCATAACGAGTCCCTTACGAATAAATAAATAAATAAATAAATAAGAGGGTAGTGACCTTTACCTGCTATTATCTTTTGCTTTGTGTAATATCAAGATACTTATATATGCTTGTTTGATTGTTATAGGAACCAATATTGGAGCTTCTTTGGTCAATGTGGAAAGAGGAACCTCAGTATGGGTGTGTCGTACTAAAAGTGATGTTTTGGCACAACAATTTGATCAGACGGTAAGTAATATATCCTTTCAAGGTTTTGGCCAATGATCTCAAATGCCCCTTTATTTTAATCGATGAGCCTTTTCATAATTTCTCAGTTTGTAAGGAGCAGAATAAGTTCATTAATATTAATGTTCAATCATGCCTAATAAATTTTGCTACTCCCTTTACGCATTGGGAGCCAAAAAATACAATTTTGCTGCTGTCTGGACCATCTTATCTTGTCTGGGTCCAAGCTAAGTGATGTATATCTGATTTATAGTAATTAGTGCCATAATGGGTTCTGTCAATCATATATGTGTGTATACTCTTGACCCCAGCAATGCAGGTAAAGAATAGAGTGATAAGTTTGCAGAACTATAGGACCACATTCAGATCCTGATTGGCCCTTGTCTTTTGTAGTCTACTTATTATTAACAGGATTTGCTTCATTGGAGATTGGAGCATATCTATATCTGGAAATTGATCCTGAATATTACTTATTTCAGGGCAATCTTGTTTTGTGTGGACTCAGAAATGGAGCGATTGTCACTGTTGATGTCCGTGAGAACCAGGATGGCCTGTCTGCTAGACTCATGAGGCATCGAGTACCTTACTTCTCGTCAGGTAGAAGTAATCAGAAACAATGGTTTGAGGTATCAACTCTATTTTAGAGATATTAAATTGTAGTTTTTATGTGTGCATATGATGAAAAGATAATGAGTGATGGTGATTTTTAATTCTGAATCTGAAATCAGGTTGTGGTCTTAAGAGCAGCTGTAGATTTAAATGTAAAATATTGCTCTTAGAAGTGTGGCAACTTTGTTAGTAGATGAGCCATGAGGCATGATCTCATAGTTCCATTTCTCTTGCTTTTAATGTCAACTTTTTCAATGTACTTATTCATGTCTCACTTCATCTCATATTATGAAATTATGTTGAACTTTTAACTTGGGAACCTCTTGTTTTGTTGAACCGGAGGGTAATGTATCTGATTGTCATGTTTTTCAGCTCAAAGGACACATATATCCTTCTCATACCATTTATATGCCGTCATCTATTTCTAGGTTAGTGGGCTTTGATGTTTATCGTAAACCTGTTTTCTAGTGTTCTTTGTTTGCTTTGAGTTTTTTAACTCCTGCTACATTTTTTTGACCTCAAGTTTGGTGTCACTTCAATCCTATGATCAGTACTTCTTGGCAAGCTCGATGGATGGTTCGGTTAGTTTCCTTTAGCCCCTTTTACTCTTGTATGAATTTTTGCCTTGCTAACTTCACCTCTGCCCCTAATTTTCCTCCCTGTTTAGTTTTATTTAAATTATATTGGGTACATAGTTGTTGCATTTGCCTCATTCCTGATAGAAGAAGTATTTTTTGCGGTGTTGTTTGTATCTGTATTAGGACATGTCTAGATGGTTTCTCTTATGAATAATCTTTTTCTTTTTAATAATTTTCTTAATAGATGAAGCTCTATGATCACCGCCTAACTAAGAGAGGGGCTGTACAATCTTATGGAGGGCATGTAAATTCCCATACTCGTATACAGCTTGGAGTTGACCAATCTGAGAGATTTGTTGTGTCAGGTCCGTACAAACGCAATGCATGTCATACAATCTTAGCAGATATGGGAATTTGACTGTCTGACAACATTTTCATTTCAGGAGGAGGGGACTGCTATTTACGGCTCTGGAGTATCAAGTCTGGTAAACTGCTCTTCGAGGACAAATTTTCTGATTCTGCGCCAACAACTGTTTGCTGGCAAAGGGCTGAAAGTATATTTCATTTTCTTCCCTACTTTTGCTGGGTTTTATATATTTATCTTTCTTCCTCGCCAGTGGTGGGGGATATTTTATCATTTCTCTGTCCACTTTATAATTTACATTATATAAACCTTTGAAATACCTGCAGGATGCGGGGGAAGGGAAGATGAAAAACAAAGATATAAAGAGCACCTATTTGGGCAAAACCATAATTTCGGGGCATGGCTTGGATCACGTGGAGGGCTATTCTACATGCACTGGTCCTGACTTGTAAACCAAGATTGATCTTTAAGGTCAGATATCATCAGTGGTGTGTGTTTGTGATCTTGATGAGAGACTTGATACTCTGCAGTGTGAAATGCTTTCCAGCAGCAGTGGTGCAAGCCTCAATTTTGATAATACGGTCACCATAGCATAGCAATATAAAATTCTACACGAAGTTTATTAGACAATCTACTGTTAGGCATTGGAAGGGTATAAAGCAACAGTTTGCTGTACATATTTTTTTTGAGGTGGTGTAGGGGGAGAGGGTTGTAACTCATAACTGTAAAAACTCGTATATTGTAAGCATTAATTATCCATCATTTTTGTAATTTGTGCTTAACGGCTTTCGAAAGTTGAAGTAGTTCTGTTGTAATTAAAAGTGCCACGCACATCTGATGGTTGAAGGTAGCCGATTTGTCCTTGTAACAGGGTCTGGGTGTACTGATACTATTACCTTATCCTAGGTACAGCATGTATGCAATGTGTCGCAAATGTTGTCGCCGAGCTAGCTACAGCTAATTGGCAAATTGATTTTTCCTCTATCCACACAGAAAACATAGATTATCACAACCTCAATTTTAGAAAAGAAAAGTTATAAAAGCGCATACTTCGAATAAGGCAATCACTTGTTTTTCTCGTTCCTAGTACTAATATTCAAAGGGTTGGTTCTGAGAGTCTCATTAGCTACAGTCGCTCCTGGTTCAGGCTATACATGCAGGTCGGTGATTGGTCTGGTTGAGTGAGTGATTGTTACAAAAGTTTGGCAAAGTGATGAAGATGATGAAAACCCCTCAGGCCTCAGTCAAAATCAAAAGCCAAGGCAGAATGATGCTTTCATTGCCAAAAGCGAACAATCTTACCTCCTCTGTGCAAAATACTTGGTGTCTTCGTCTTGGTCTTGACTTAAAACTCCTTTTTAGAAAGTTTTACAATCGTGGAAAGTCATGGAATAAAATCTAATGCGAATATCTTCTCAGTCTATCATAAGCAATGAGATTAAATGAAATTGTAGACCACGAGAGGGACATCTTCAAAATTCTTTTTCCCATAAGGCCCACCTTCTTGTTGCTGACAAAACTCACAAACTCTTACAACTGATCATGTGACAGGTATTCACTGCTTGATCACAACCTGTTACAAATTACTTGTCATTGATTTTTTGTTTATTTCTTCTTATTTTTGTGATCTTATAACGTTATAAATGTTGTGAGGTGAATTAATCAGAGTATCTGACAGAAAAAGGAGAAGGCAAGAGGCCTGAGTTACAGCAATTTCTTCCAAACTTACCACAAGCATTTGCACCCAAGCTATCCATGAGGATCCTGATTGAGTCAGAAGTGCCCACAAATTTCGAGATAATGCATGCTGTGTTCCAAGTCTGAATATCCTTTGATTCCAATCCAAGCCCATGGCCAGCCTCAGATTAAGGGTGACATTTATGCTGCCAGCTCATTCTCGCACACTTATCCAAAAAAAGATTTTCGCTTTTCCTTTTTGTATTGCTCTGGGAAGGCAGGCATGTCTCTAATTAACCCATAACAGCAAACTTAATTTGATACAAAAATTTTGAAAAATTTACAATATCATTACTTTTAACCTGCCATTATCTCACCATTTCATGTCAGATGAAAACTTGTTAACTAAAGGGTATAAACCCGTGGAGATGCTGAGAAAAGGAGGAGTGGCTAAAGGATAGCATGAAAAACAAATGCAGAAAGTAGTTCCAATGAAAAGAAAACAAAGGGAGGAGCTAGCTAGGTTCCAAAGCGGATAGAAGAGTGGAGAATGGAGAAGGCAGACAAGGACGGGAAAAAGAAACAATGGACAATTGCAATGCACAAGAAATCAAGGGTTGGGAACTTAGGGTGGGGACTGGGGAGAAGGAAAGTGACCCTTCACCACTGCTTTGGATGCCAATGCCAGGTTCGTATGCATGACTTTACACGAAAAACAATGGCTGGTTTGGGCCTTTCCTTTGTCTTTCATTATGACGTTTTACATTTACAAGTAGCCCCTATTGCAGGAGCCTCTGCGTCTTAAAAAGACCTAAAGCGACATGCATTTTTCAATCATTATGTCTCTCTTTCTCTTCTTTTCATCTACACAAATTTCATCTCTTTGCTCGCAGCATCCACCTTTCTGATACTGCTCCTATGATCATGGTTCATTACTTAAAAAGCTTTCACAATTTAAGCAGCTAGCTACTAGTAGTTGATGTTTGATTATACACGTACACCTTTAATCCCTCTCCCAAAACTGGTTAAATGAAGCCAAATTCCAGACTGGTGAAGAGTAAGCACATGGGCACTTCGCCTAATATTTTTTCGAATATCAACCAAGTGAGAATAGCCATTTCTTTTAGCAGCTGCATATATATGCTTCCGTTAAACACAACAGACTTTGGGAGGAGTATGGAGCATAAACACTATCATGACTCATAGTTTGTATTGCAATTTCACAAAAAGAAAAGAAAAACTAAGATCATCACTAAAATCTCATCATCATCATCATCATCATCAAATGATTGATTTTGATGGGTAAGGTGTGTTTGGAAAACAATACAACTAATAATTAAGAATATATAAAAGTAATGTAGTGATATATCGCTTTCTCTTACTGTAGGAGAGCTAGCTAGCACTGACTAAGAAGCTAGCTCTATATATATGCAACAAATTAAAATATTAATATATAAAAAGAAAGATGGAACAAATTCGACGTAAACTAAGTAACAAGCTACTACGAGTCTCTACAACATGATTATTATTAGTTGAATTTACCTATTTGATATGGGATTAGGACCACTAGGAACTTCGTGTGCACTGGCATTGAAAATCTTTTCTCGCCACGGAGATGGCCATCTTCTTCTTCGCCTTGCTGGTGGAGAAAAATGATTTGCATCGGTCGACTTTGAACGGTTGTCGTAATTTGCCTCCATCATCCGGCGCCCAGCTGGTCTTCTTGTGGAAAATTCCGTACAGTAGTGCGACGTCCCATCCCTTTCCCTTGAACTGTTGGCATGTGGGAAATTACTCGTACGCTCCCTGGTGGAGTCGGCCATCCCCATCGTACTGGAGTGAACCATAATAAGTAGAAAGAAGAAGAGAGTCATACAAGTGACATAAGAAGAAGTTACATCACCTGCAGCCATGCAAGATGAAGAACACTAGCACGTAGTACTACATATAAATCATGCATCCAAGAGAATTTGGGTTGTCAGCATATAGGAGCTAAGCGTAGCTAGACACGAGCTAGCCTAGCTTGCTGCTGCACGTGCGATGTTGAGAGAGCTAGCTCAAGTTTGCATATCAGTATGAGTTTCGATCGAGGAGGATTCCTTACACTAGCTAGCTATGGGGTTTAGTATTAAAATGTTGGTACTACTTTGGAGAGTGAGAGAGTTGGAAGATCAAAAAGTGTAAAGCAAAGGAGTGGTGTAACTGCAGGAAGAATGCTTTAGCATTCGGTAGAGGAATACGGAGAAGAAGAAGAAGCTTGTGGTGTGTATGTAGTGTTATGGGTTTGACCTTAATTTATGACAGCGAGCTAGCTAGGGAGCGCTAGCGCTGTCCCTATAGACTTTTACCTACAGTTAGTGTCGACCACCAGGGCATCAACGCATACTGCAGATGGAACCTGGATGAGACAATCCTATTTAAGAGTCTAAACTTGTTTGTTTCTTCGTCCTTGCCAAAATGCTCCAATCACGAAAAACCAAAATATCCGCAAAACAGTTTAGATTGGATCCTGCTTTTTAAGTACAATAAATTTACGTAATTTATCAGAATATATTTTTACAATTTTACCAACAAAAAAAATATTTTTTGAATGGCTTGTCATTAAGTGCTTTCATATGAATTTTTTTTATCAAGTCGATTACTTGAACTGTGGGATTTTTTTAATCATTTAATTAATATAATGAACTTTGTTTGAGTGTATAAAAAATAATCAATTTAATTAGAGTGGCCTGCCACCTTAATTGGAGCTTACACTTCTCCTTAATTATTGTCAAAACAAGAGAGTGAACATATATATATATATATATATATATATATATATATA